>NC_092866.1:16319384-16340123 GCF_032062135.1 Pyxicephalus adspersus | reverse complement strand
AGAAAAGTGGTAGGTCAGTAAGCTGAATTATTTGATATTAGTGGCAAAAGGTGAGGTTTCTAACCAGGCTTAGAATAGGTTCAAACATACTTTGGGATCAATACCAGTGCCTGCATATTTGACAGCTATTTGTATTGTATCGTATCGTTTTGTCTTGTAATGCTGCTCCCATTCATTCTATGGGGCTGTGGTGGGGAGAAGTTACTTGTAGATTTTCTCTCAAGGCACTGGTTCGTCGGCATGAAAAAGTAATAAAACATCATGCAATCTCACTGTCTGAATATAACCTTACTGTCTCTAGCAAAAATATCTGTATCACAAGATTGCATGAACAGATTTAAAAGTTTTTTGGAAGCATAATAATAAATGCATAATTTTGAGTTTTTATTTTGTTGTTTGTTTGAAGTTCAGCAAAAAATAAAAAACACTTAGCATAGGTAGGCTGAAAACATAAAAGAATAATTGTCATGCATTCTATAATATAAAATGTAAGCCTCCTGATTACAAACATCACAAAAGTTCCCTCGAAAAAAGTTGATCAAAGAAAAATGTAGTTGAAATTTGCTGCCACACTGTATCATTTCAGCCTTTTTTTTCATAATGATCCTATCACAAAGGATAAAACTGAAAATTGTTCCTTCATAAGCAAACGTATTCCATATCTGCTCTATGAAACAATGGCTTCATTGTTTAAGATGGGTGTTTGGTTTAATGGTTTTTAATTGGGTTATTCTACCTAATGTTCTCTCTTTTTTGTTAATGTCAGTTCCACTAATGTAGCTATTAAGGAAAAGTTACAGCAGATTCAAACTGAGCTTTTTCATCTCTTTTCACCATGGGATATAACAATATATGTTGGTATACATAAGCAATTACTACCTACAGAACCTGCCCTGCAGGTTTTATACACTCAGAAAAACCTCAGTTTAATTAAACAGCTCTCCCTTGGCTTTGAACAATCTGTGCTTATTGCCCATTCAAACAAGCATATAATCAATTAAGTATTTTATTATCCAATTGATTTTCAGAACCTTTCTTTCAAACAGGTTTCCAAGTTCCACAGTATAGGTGGAACAGTTATGAAAGGAGAATATACACAACTCTTTCTTTGGTAAAGAGAACAATAAATAATAAAACAGTTTGAGCCAAGTTGCGACAGGAAATCTAAAGAGAAAAAAAATACCTGCCGTGTCTTGCAGGATTTAAAAAAAATAAAAATAAATAAAAAACAGACAATGCTGAGATATCTAAAACTTAGCTACACTATATAATACTGTCACAGTGATCTTTAGGATTTCCTATTACTCATCTTAAAGCAGGGGAAAAGCAACAGGTTAACTTGTACAGGATGACCAGCACTTCCAAAATGTGAGCAGAATCCAAGCTTTTATCTTCTTCACAAGGCAATGCATACAAACCATCCATGTCATGTTTGACCCCCCCCCCCCTCAAGTCTTTATCAAGTTAAACAGTTCTTACTTTCCCGACAATGTCATATAAGTCACATGGTCCTTTATAAGTATTGGGTTGTTTACATCATCATTTCAGTGCTGATCTATTGATTGGTAGGTGGATGTACAAAGAGCCTAAATTTGGTTTATAATTGTTGCCTATGAAGGAATTGGTAGTCATAAAGTAAAAATTTGCCAGGAACATTGCTGTGCTAGGATCATCAGCACTCCCAAAATATGAATAAATTCCAAGCATGTATTATTTTCTATTAATGGCATCACATACCAATACCATGGCAAGTCTTTATCAAGGTACAAAGTACTGACTGGCCTAGCTACTGTGCTTCCAGGTTCCAAAACAATGTTCTCTGCCCACAGACCTAAAACAATACTGAGATCATATTGAGGGTATGAGGCCCTCTACCATAAATTGATGGTCCTTGCAGGGGTCTGGGCTACACATTTTTTGCCCCCTTCATAGTTTGATAGCTAGCTTTCAAAGGACTTTTTATGGATAAGCAAATAGACACACACACTAATTTCCCTATTTCCTACCCAGTAAGGTCCCAAGCCTAATAAAGTGTCTAGTTTCAATGTTTGTAAGGATCCCACACTGCTTTTTTAGGGGGGTAAAAAGGGCTTCAGGCATTAAAAATGTATGCAGTTTAAAGCGTACCTAAACTCAACATTGTTTATTTTTTTTTTAAGTGTAACACTTAGGCGATCAAGACTGAATGGGAGCGCAGAGCCTCCCAGGATACCTACATCACGCATCCTGGGAGGCCCTTGGTGCTCCTTCTGTGCATGCCCTAATTTTGGACATGTGCAGAAGGGGTATTTTTTCTAATAAGGGAAAAAGATGCCAATCTCACGCAAACGCCGTGAGATCGGCTCTGTTTTTTTCCCCTTTACAGAGGGCTTTGTCACACGATCTCACACCTGCGCAGTGCGGGACGTGTGATGTGCCAAGAAAGAAGAAGGAAGAGGAGAGTAAAGATGGTGGCACCGGGCGCTTCCTCAGTGCCGGTCGACCTGCAGGATAAAAGGTAAGTGTAATTTTTTTTGTTAACGGTTGAGTTCTGCTTTAAGTGTTCTAAACATTTGCAAGCAGTTCCTATTCAAGTCACCAAGCTAAATACTTTTTTATCTGTAATCTGGCTATCTGTAACCAGAGGTCCCCAAGTACTATTGGAGCAGTTTTACCACAAATGCAATATTCTGAAACTCCTTCAGATATGAGATCAACATTCAATTCTCTGAAAGGTCCGGTTTCAGCTGTCTTATCAGTCATTGGTTACTGGTGGTCACTAAACATCCTAATTTGTTCAAAGACATTTACAAGAATTATTCCCCCCCGAAGCAAATATTTTGCTCACATGTGTTTAGATCTGTCTAGTCTTGATGACAGAAGTGCACTCAAAGGGTTAGATTTAAAGGCTGAAAAGGATACATTTTTATTAGTGAAGCTGGTCCAGCAAACCTGGAATGGATTTGGTCCAGGATTTAAAACATTTGCTAGCAAACTAACTTTGAAGGAATCTATTCCTGGTTTGCTGGATCACCCAGCTTCACTGATGAAAGTGTATCTTCTCCAGTCTTGGAGAGCTTTAATAAATATTCTTCATATTCTAAAGGGGTGGGGGTCCCTGTTTTAACTGTTTAAGCTGAAATGCACCATTGCATGCTTTTTGTATACCATTCGATATGTGCTAATTGTACTTTTTGATTTATGCTGCTCAATGTCGTAAAAGATTTTCCAGGCTATAAATGTGCAATCACCAATATATTCAGCTCTGTTAATAGGAAAACATGGCAGAATGACAACTGTTTTTTTTTTTTCCATTTTCATGCATTTTCCTTTTTTTTGTTTTGTATTTCAGTTTAGACAACTACTTATGCAGAGTAATAATCTGATACCATCACACAACACATACCAGCTGTAAGGAATAATAATGCAGACAATGGTGTTTTAGCTGATATAATTTTCTAGCAGTTGGCAGATCTATGCCCTCTCTTGTGATGCCTAAGAAGTTCCCAAATACCAGTCTGAGTAGATGGACTTCTCAGCAAGTTCAAAATGCTTTCACGGCAGGGATGAAATTTACAGTGTTCTCAGAAAATGTTTGGAGACTCCAATAACATACAGAGAACAAATACACTTTTTATGGTCTGCTGGTTATTAATCTGACTTTTCCACAGAGACAAAACTGATGGAATTTTTGAAAACTTTATGCTTCTGGTACACTGTGCCAGCATGGGGCTGACAGGCTGAATTTCATTAAGCTACATCTTGTTCATTTTTCTTATTATTAATGCTTGTTGCAATTACAATATGTTTCAATGTGCAAAAAACAATATTACATAGTAGTTTTTGATGTTCAAGGTCATGTATTTACTGCCTCATTTTTTTAAATCTGATATCTAAGCAGATGTAAACAAAACACCAAAGGATACAGTTATGATTTCATTTAAAAAAAATAGAAAATGTATTTTGGGATTCTTTTAGTACAAGTACCTAAAATAATTTGGTATCAGTCTTTTTACCGTGCAGTGTTGAAAAGTATTTGGATTAAATGGGGGAAGTATTGCAGGGTGACCTTGTCATGTTGCCTAATGGTATGAAAGGTTATGTCAGGTCACTAGCCAAGATGAATTGCTTTGCCGAGCTGTGTAACTCTAAATAATCTGGACAAAAATAAAAATCTTTTGCAGTTAAATCAGCTTCTATATTTATTTAATCCAAGTATTTATCAGTTTTCCTGGCCATATTTTATCACCCTACCACTGCTTTACTTTTGACATACTAAACATTGTAATCAGGATAGCACTGAAGTATATTTGTTCCTTTTTAGGCCATTGATGTGGCAATGGGTAGATGTTCATGTTCTCCAATAGCTGCTACAATATAATGGTGGTCGCCAAGGGGTAGGAGGCTATTCCCCACGAGCAGTGTTTCTCAACCAGTATTCCAGAGAACCCTAGGGTCTCTCAAAAGTTTGCTATGGATTCATTGATCCATAAGCAGTGTGTTCCTCTCAGGTCAGTTTAAATGACATCAATGGTCTTTTTGGCTATCTGTAAAGCTGTAAATGGTATTCTTCCTCTGACTATCCCACTAATATACTGGGAGCTGTAGATTTAGTAATTAAATCAGGGGTTCCCTGAAAGACCTGAAAGATATTTCAAAAGTTCCCCCATGTTAAACAAGTTGAGAAACCCTGCCTTAGAATGTAGGCTTCCTGGATTCTTCTTCTGGTTACCAGTTTTTTTGCCCTAATCAGGTACTCTAGTGAATAACAATGCTGGCAATCCTATTTGCTCGTGATCACCCATAAGAAAGAAACACTTTTATGTATACTGAAGATAAAAATGATGGGTAGATCAGGGGATGACCTCTTGAACCTCCTTGCTGACTTTTTAATGAGATGAGCTGACTGACTAACCAATAGAAAAGCCTTAAAGACAACAGGGGTCAGGGGCTAGCTTGCATTTTACAAGAAATATTGACATGTGCATACAAGTTCAGTTCCCTCTTTTTCTTGACCTACTAATCACTTTGACATTTGGTTTTCACTAAACATAATAGTGAATCAATCAATGGATTGTAACATGTTTTTGAAAGTGTAACTGTAGCCAAGCTGTCCCCATTTATGTAATTATTTATTGTTAACCAGCAGTAAAACCAATATAAATATTTAAAAGTCCACATAATGGCACAGTTATACTTTATAATGGCTGGGTCATATTTCCCTATAAAAATGTATATGGTAAAGATGGAATCAAGGAGACCATAATGGGGGGTTTTTATGTCTGATTGTCCCAGATGGTAAGCAGGAAACACTTCTGTCCTGCTTGTAGGATGCTTAATTGCCATGTTGTATTGTAATAAAAAAGAAAGAAGCATTCTTGTTTAGATTATTCAGTTTGCCTACATTTGCTTATTATTTTGTGAGCAAAGGCAAGCTATGCCTCTGCTTCAGCTGTGTGCATTTTACTCTGTAATATTACACAAAAAACACGGTTTGGCTCTTAATTATTAGATTGGTTAATATTTTCATAGTATTTTCACAATCCTGAGCAGCGTTTCATTAGAAACAAGAATGAAGTCCCATAGATGTGCCTGAAGTGCATTTGTCTCGTAAAGCTCAACGTTGCATAAAGCAAAGAGTGCCAAACGCTGCCATCTGATGTTGGCTCAACGCGCTAATGTCTATGATGTCAAAATTGGCACCACTCAAGCTGCTTATTATCATCAATTAATTTGCATGAAAAATAGCTGAGTTCTCTGCACCATGATTTACAACACACAGTCACCAGCTTTATCAATGTCGGCAAAAATTTAGAACTATGGGAAACGCAAAGTCAGATTGCTGGCCAAAAACACTGAGAAAATGTGTTTTTGACATTGGGTTGTATTTTAAAATGTGTAAAAACCTCTATTTATTTTAGGATATAAACCATTTTGTCTTAAATGGAAACATAAATTAGGGCACATCTAACAGTGATATGCAAAATAATATTTCTGTATAACACCTGTTTTTTACAGGTCAATAGAAAGTTTATATTGAGAGTTTAAGTTGTTTTAAGTTTTTTTGTGGGTAGATTGGGTAAATAGTAATATCACTTTCAAGTTTTTATTTTTATCTGTAATCTTTGTTTGTCCTGAAGGTAATTTTGACAGAATTGCAGCCAAATACAACATAAAAAAATAAAAACCCATGTAAAATAACAAAAACAGCATTTACTGCAATATTCAGCCTGAATTCAGGATTTTTAGAGAAAGGGGAGCAGTGGTGAAGAAGTATAGACTGAATGAGTACAGAAGTAGAAAGGGTGTATACATTTTAAGTAGGTGCAAAAGTGAATAAGGGAATACAAGGAGAAAAAGAAACCGAGGTAAAGAAAAGGTTCCAGTGATGTAAAGGGGGTGCGGATGAAGAGTGCAGTGGGAGTAAAATACAGATATTGGAAAAAGCTGTGCCAAGATAAAGAGGAGTTATAAAGAACACATGAGGTGTAGAGGTAAGAGAAGAGCAGAGACAGGGAAAGGTGGAGAGGTGAACATGAAATGGAGATGTATTTTGTGTAAGATTCCTCAAAAACCTTTGCGACAGGTGGAAACTTAGATCTATGGATCTTGTATACGAGGGGATGCTGAGAAGTTCCTGGCTTTGCCCCCTTGTAGATGAAATAGAAAAATGAGTGTGCGGGCATATGACTAATGTCCTAGTATGTAATTATGCAAATATCAGGTCTTTGCGATTCCTAAAACTGATTTTTCTATTAGTGAGAAGCTGTGATGGCCGAGGCACAAGCAAGTTTCACATCGTTGGAGTTACGGGCCGTCATGAAGTCTTTGTTTCTCCAGGGAAAAATCAACAAAGTACATTCACACTGACATGTCACAAACACTGGGAGAGAAGTGTCCTTCCTACAGCACTGTCAAAACCTGAATATTTCGTTTCAAGACTGGGCATTTCAACGTTGAAATAAGCGCGCAGTGGGCGCCCCCCAACCTCAACTGACCCGGCAACCTGCGATGCTGTCCATGAGCTGATTATTAAGGACCGGCGAATATCCACAAAAAAGATAGACCAGATACTTGACATCTCATGGGAGCGTGTTGGGTTTGTTATCACCACTATCCTAGACATGCGCAAGCTTTCAGCGAAGTGGGTGCCTAAATGTTTGAACAGTGATCAGGATGAGGAAGGAACGAGTTGAAGCATCCAAAGCCATTTTGGCCCATTTTGAAGCTGCAGAGGACTTCTTGGCTAGGTTAGTGACTGAGGATGAAACCTGGCTCCACATCTATGAAACCAAGGAACAGTCAAAGAAATGGTGCCATAGCGGGTCCCCGTGGCTGTTTTGCCAAACCCGAAATAGGCCATTTTCTGGAACAAAGACGGTATTGGTGGACTACCTACCTCAGGGCTCTAGTATCACTGGGCAGTATTATGCTAAACTCCTGGACCAGCTGAAGGAGGGAATTAAGACGAAACGCTGTGGAAAGTTGACCATAGGATTCCTTTTTTTGCAGGACAATGCACCTGCGCACATGTCCAACGTTGTGGCTGCCAAATTGAACACCCTGGGTTTTCAAATGCTACACCGCCTACTCACCTGACCTGGCCCCTTCAGACTATTATCTGTTCCCGAATTTGATCAAACACCTGAAGGAGCAACGTTTTGAGGACATTTCTGTCCTTTTGGGGTAAATCGACCAAAAGCATTCATGAAAAATATAGTTTTTTCTAAGAATACTCATAGTATATACACATACTTAATTTTAAAAATGTAGATAAACTATTTTGCATTGTTGCCTTCATGTGGTTGTACCTTTTACAAACTATTCGGTGATGCAACATGTTTCCGCTTCCACATTATTATTGTACTCTTCTGATATACCACATAATTTAGAAAACTGACTATCACAACATAAAAAATATTGTTAATTTATTAAACAGCAAGTTAACACTTAAAAAAACTCCTACCCCGCAGACATTAATAATTATCAAGCCTCCCCCTAATCTAAAAAGACATTTACCTAGCATTTACGTGACACTGGCTACTGGGGGAAACTCACAAGTATTCATTATGTAGTATTCTCCTAAGATTTGTACAGTTAATGTAGTAGGTTAATTAAATGATTAATTTTCCTCATGAATTAATGCTGTTTATGGTTGCACCCTCAAGCAATATAGAAATGATGCTTATATGTCATGTGCTGCCTTTTTAGAGTCTAATTATTTTGAGTGTTGAGTTTTAATTATTTTTATGTGCCTTCTGTGTAGACACCTGTATTTTTATTGTTCTTTGATCTTTTGTATAAAGTATTTAAACAGTCATTTTGGAAGCTGGGGATCTGACATGCAAGATGCACAGAAGAAGAATTTTACCTAAAAGTATACAGATAACCCTCCAGTTTATGAAGTTTGGGTTTGGCCAATGAAGGTACTGTTAATGTTTCAACATACAATGACATTGTAGAAAAAAATATACTTCCTAGGTTATGTTTAGAGATATTTATCTCTTTCAGAATAATTGGACCTTTGTGCACAAAGGAATCTCCATAAAGACATAGTATGACATGTTTGGTTTAGAGGAACTCAAGTTGCCTGTGAGACTCAAGTTGGACTTCCAGTTACAAGTCAACTCTTCTCTTCCAACATCAGCATTGTCACCTACAAATACCTTTGATAAATAGAGATAAATTCTAATAGGCACAAATAAACATGAAAAGTCTAAAGAGAAGAGTAGAAGCTGGTATAGTGATGAGGTAAGTCCTATGGTTTGGGAACTGAATGTTTAGGAAGCTCATATTAGTGTGATGACCAGTTGTTTAAAAGCAAAAATTGTGTTGCTAATTACTTTAAAACCTTGATCAGTTTCCGGCAGACAAAGATGATATATACATCAAGCATCCAAATACAGGTAGATCCTGTAGGAGAGAGTAAAAGGAAACTTCCACCAATGAATGAAGGAAGGCTGTAAAGATGCAGGTGTAACGTGGAACATGTGAGTGAAACATCCATATTTATACTAATATTATTGCTTTGGTCATAGTTAGTATATCCTAGTAGATTATGAATTTTGGTTTAACATGTATGCTTGGTATGTGAATGTACTTCTTTTGTGATACAGCAATATAACATTATATATATATATATACATTGTATATATATACACATACCGTATATACATTTATGAATAATATTAGTGTTTGAATATGCAACCTTGTCATTTGCACTATATTTGCTACCTAATAAGTAAGAATATACTTACATTGTTATTATCTGAATTACTTGCAGTACAATATACGTATCTGTAAAACATGCAACTATCCCTTGTGGAAGCATATCGAGCAAAACGCGCCGGCTACGACGGTTACACATATGCAGCCTATCTACTTATAACACTGTTATTGGATGGTGGGGGTCATATTGGACCCATTAACCAGATACACAGTAGTTGTGATTTGATTTGTTTCATTTTTTATGGCCATTTATATACCTACATTCAGTTATGTTGTAATATTTGCTATAAAAATGTGTATTGTGTTTTGAGAAATGATCAATAATACAATACTATTTGCTTGAAATACCCCTCTGTTTGCTTTTTTTCTTATATGAATACGCTGTTTTGGGGGATGGTAGATACCCACTGAGATTTTCTTAAAACTTGGATACTACTACTTCACTATTTAGTTTTTCTTACTACTATTACTTGTTGACATGGATCTTCTACCTGACCTTCACTGCCCAATGCATTCCTTTTGCAGTTTCTTTCCCTTCTGTAGTCTATATTAAACTAGAACCCTAATAAACTGTAAAAAAAAGTTGCCATATCCATAAATTTATCCCATGATGGAGTGGTAATTCCATCATGGGATCTATAGCTGAAGTGGAAATAAGATCTAACGATGGCCAGACTATTTTTTTTTTAGGGGCAACTCCAACATATTCTTATGGCACCACTGTGTGCTTTACACATAGATCTGTGCACATTATAACATATTCCATTTTATATTGTAAATGTTAACACTTTTTGGACTTCCCCACTTTTTACAAAGTTTAAATTATCAAGTTCTACTTACATATGTAGCTGAATGATTTAGAGGAGCAGTGTATTCCCCATACTCTCTCTTCTGTGCACAACTCTGTAGAGGCTTTTAGATTTTTAGTAGCAAGGGGCTAAGGACCTGGTCTGGTTTATACTCATATCTATGTCATGGGAAAACTGTATATGAGGACTTTAAGTGGATCTTCTTGTTTCTGCTTCAATAATTCTTTGAATTTGTGTTTTTCCACTTCAGTCGTTCCTTGAATAATAAGTTACCATTCATCATAGGGCAGCTCTAATCTAAGGAAACAAGCCAGGTTCCTTACCAAAATTGCCACTTCCATCAGTTCCAGTCCAAAGGCACTGCTGGTGTCTTCACACTAAATTCTCTTTAAATTTCCCCATGCCAAAAAACTTTTCAAAGTAAAATTATATAAATGTTTTGAATACAGCTTTGCTTCTTGTTTTTTTTAGAACTTTCCTAGCATGGGTGTTTGTTAAAAGGAAACTTTTACACTTTTTATAGGTGAAAGTGTCAGAGATTTTAACACCCTGGAAGCATAAAGATATTTTTGTTTGTTACTTGATGCTTTTTTCTTTTTCTTATTAGGTCCTTGCTGAAAGGGTGCTTGAAGGGATCTGAAACTGACGGGTCATTATCAGAATCTTATGGTTAATATTCAGATGTTGTCTTGATGTTTGTGCAAATTCTCTTTGTAGTTCCCTTCTATACCATTCAAAAAGTTGTCTGCAGCAGACTAAATGAGGGCTGAGGTCCCTGAAGCAAGTGTCCTTTAGACTGTAAAATACTGTGATATGCAACAGCACTGAATTACCATTGACTTCCTAAAATGCATTTTTGTAGAAGAGCAGAGCAGTCTTTTTTTAATAAAGAGAAATCATTTAAATGTGGTTGCTTCCATCACAGATCAGCAAACACCAAGGGATTTATTTTCCATATAAAATGGGCGGATCCATGCAAAAAATTTCTATTTATCCAAGCTGATTTCGAATTTTAGTATTATTTTGTCAGGTCCAAAAAAAATCAGGTGGGAAAGGGACAAAGTCTGCTGAAAAGGCTGTTTCCGCTGTATATGTGCTTCTTGCCTGTGCAACCTTATCTTCCATGTAAGTTTTACTACCTTCTGGCTTAGTATCCCTGTTGGGATAACATTTTTTGTCCCATTCTGCAAAATTTTCTATCATTTGCTGCTTTGTAGTGCTCATTTTTTGGGGGCCTGGTTCAAATTGGAGGGTCACAGAATTTGATATAGTTTGGCAAGAGCAACTACCGGTAATTGAACTGTTCAGAAGTTTTCCTATTTCTAGTAACCCTACAAAAACTTCAATATGCTGGATTTTCCAGACAAAGCACTCAATGCAACACATTGGACCTGATTTAGCAAGCTCACCAGGACTGGAGCAGACAGACTATCATGGGTGAGCCTAGGTGATCCAGCAAGCCTGAAATGGATCTAGTACAGGTTGAAAACCTTTGACAAATAATAGGATTTTAAGAAATGAATTCCAGGTTTTATAGATCACCCAGGTTCTCTCATATTAGCCTATCTTTTCCAGTCTTGGTAAGCTTTTTTAATTTGGGTCTGTTGGTGTAAAGATGTCTGATTGCTATCCATGCACTTCTTATTGTTTCGCAGTAAAAGATTTGCTAGAGCTATAAGGTAAACAAGCCCCAATGAAGGATCAACTGACTAACTGACTACCTATGGGTATCTTCTAAAATACCATTACAGTGGACGCAAATAATTTTTTAACTTGTTTCCTCGCAAGATTCTCTATCTCTGAAGCAAGTTGGCCTTTGCTTTATCATTAGAGACTTTTACCAATTCATGGGTGGGTAACATAATGGTCCAGGAAAAAGATGAGTTTGTTTAAAGTGCACGGCTAAGGAAAACAGAATTTAATGTACAATTCATACATAATAAACAACAAAGTAATTCATTCTACCTAAGGCTGCTTGTAAATATCATTATATGAAAGCTGATGGTTCATAATTCATGACTTTGCCAGGAGTATATGATAACATATTCCAGAAATAAAACAACATATTTGATTTCAACACATTGCAAACTATTGGGCAGTTAGGAGATCATTTTTACTAAAATCATTTAGGGTATTTAGTTAGTTAGTTAGTAATGTATATATAGGTATATATGTAAGACATATATATAAATAGCAACACTACTAAGGGTTTAGGACCATTTTATTTGTTAAAAATTTATTTTAAAAGAAAATGCTCAAATAACAAATAGGTTACTAAATATATACAATTGATATAATACAGCAATATTAATAGCAAATTAAGCTTTTTTATCGAGGGCTGCTTGTTTCGGAATGTGTAGATACTATGTACTTTTTTTCTCATTCCCCAGGCTGAAGGGGTGGATATCTTGGGTCCTCTTAATAAAGCTCACTTTCCACAGACCCCCACAACACAGGGGTTATATTAGGGGATGAGACCCTCTCACTTAGTGATGGTCCTTGCTACTATCGGGTTCACACAAAGGTCTGATTTTTGGCAAAAAAGAAAGGGGCAACATATTTTTTGCCCTCTTTTTTTTTCTTTGGACCTTTTATAGATAGGAGAGTGCGCACAGATGCTCGCTGCACCATTTCCCATCCAAGAAGGTCCCAATATATTTGGGGGACTCTTTTGACATTTTTTTGCTTTGTTAAAAAAGTCATTAGTCATTAAGAACACCTACAAACACAAACACCTGCATAAACATTTGCAGAGATGCGTACAAGCCCAAGCATTTTTAAGCATTTGAAAGCAGTTCATATTGAAGTCTACAAAGTCTATGCTATAAAACAGCGAAAAAAAAGCTTCTAGAGTGAATTCAAGTAAATACTGCTTAAGTTGTTTCGACGGGTGAATTATCCTTTCGAGAAGTACAAAAAAAAGGGGAATGGGGAAAAATTTAACTGTCAGGTAATACAAGTTAAAGAATCAAAATACAACAAAAGTCAACAAAAAATGTATAAAAAGACCACTAAGTATGTACTCTGCTGGGGGTTGTGTTTTAATCCTTTTATTTCCTGGGCTTTTTACCTAAATTATACATTTATGATTTTATGATTTATTTATTATTCTATAAATTAAATAAAAAATTGCCCTTTTGTCACCTTTGACATATTAGATAACTTGAAAAAAAGTAAAAAAAAAAAAAATTCAAAGCATCCCTTTAGTACCAAAGAATCATCTATGTTCGTCAAACATTTTATAAGCTTGACCTGTATAAGAAAAAATAAATATACTTTTTAAGAATATTCAACCTCCAGGTTGATTTTTAAAAAGATGTTCAATATTACCTGCCAGGGAGATTATTTTAACATACAGACATTTTAATCTTTGTAAATATTTTCCATAGCTGTAGGAAGATCACAGAAGAAAATATTGCAAGTCTAATAAACTCTTTTGCTGTGCACTAACTCGATAAGCTACACAGTTTATATCACTCGGGAAAATGATTATGTCTGGAAGTATATTAGCCTTCTGCTTTCGAAAAAGCTGTAATGTAACAAGTACCTTTTATTATTCAATCCGGCACTTGTGAATTTTAGTATAGATTTTGTGCTGTTGGTGGCCTAAATTACATTAATTCAATGCACAGAGGATACAGAATATCTGTAAGAAGCCTAAAAAACAGTATAAATTGTTTATTGGTTATGAAAATTTTATGAAAATGAGAAAATGATTTTGCCAGGGTCATGTCTAATATCAGTCTAGTCTGCTAAGAAAATAAAAAATACACAAACTGCCCATTATATAGATTGTCAATATGTTTAGGATGAAACTGTTGTTTTTGGCTTTTGTTTTTCTTAAGCTTATATATATATATATATATATATATATATATATCTTTGTTGCCATTTTGTATGAGAATTTTATAGAATAGAAAGGGATGAGAACTCCTGCTCTTATCTGTAAATTAAGAAAAAAGAAAATAGCAAATATGTTTATCCCTGAGACTTCCAGTCTCTGTTCCAGTGGCTCATGTGAATGGCAAAAATAATGTACCTCCACTCCTTTAAAAACAAATATGAAGAAAGCATTTTATTTTAGTTACAAATAGTACCTGGTGGACTAATGGTACCAGCCTCTGACTTCCTATATGTTGTGCATACCATGACAATGAGATATCCATTCCATAATCCTCATCAATGGGCCAGATTTATTAAAGCTCTCCAAGGCTGGAGAGGATACACTTTTATCAGTGAACATGGGTGATCCAGCAAACCTGAAATGGATTTATTCAAAGTAATTTGCTAGTTGCTAGCAAATGTTTTGAATACTGGACCAGATCTGGTCTGATTCAAGGTTTGCTGGATCACCCAGCTTCACTGATGAAATGGTGTCCTCTCCAGCCTTGGAGAGCTTTAATAAATCAGACCCAGTGTACCTCCCCTACATGAAAGCTTTGAGTAAGCCTGACAATCTTCCCGTTTCATTCCTTGTATTTTACTGAAGGGAAAATCTCTGTTACAGATCAGCAGCCAAGCTACAGATATGCTACTAATAGTTCAGCAAATTAGTCGCAAGCTATAGCTGAGATGCCACTGGTTGCCCTACCATCATATGGCCTTTTCATACAGTAGCAAGCTGCTGTCTTTTTCTATCTTTTATCCTTACTAGCATTTAGTGTTCCCAACTCTTGCTACAATCTGCTTTTTCCAGAATTAGGAGGTCTAGGCCTCAGCAGGCTTCACGTGTTGGTGTATATTGCCAAGCTTATTGTAATACTGCTGGATATTGCCAGTCCTTGCCAAGCCTAACAATCAGCATCACTATTTAGCCTTGTAATACTAACCCTACCCATGATGCTAACCCTCACACCAATGCTCCTGATCACCCAAAGGCTCATCCAGGTTCATTCATGATTGTCTAGCATGACAAGCTTTGTCGGTCTTGAAGAGCTTTGAAACATCAGGCTCATTCTCTCTTTGATGCTGATTCATTAAAGCTCTCCAAGGCTGCGGAGGATAGGCAAATCTGGACTGGATCTGGTCCAGAATTTAAAACATTTGCTAACAGATAGCAAATGACTTTAAAGCAAGCCATGCCAGGTTTGCTGGATCACCCATATTCACTGATGAAAGTGTATCCTCTCCAGCTTCCATCTTTAAGAGCTTTAATAAATTAGGTCTTTTTTCTCTACATCTCACAATACGCTTCTTTTCTGTAACCTAAACTTTAACCAATATTTTTATTTTTTGCCCATAAGGTAAATATGGATTCTCTGCCAGGTATTTGAAACATATGGACATATAAGAATTGTGACACCCTACAATTCTAGTGATAGTTTAGTTGCTGGTCCCTGTGTATAAATAACAGATTGAAAGAAAAAAAAGTGGGGGTTTTGTTCAACAAAAGATAAATTGTATTCATCTTTTAACTCATGTCAAGGTGCAAATCACATTATTCCAACTTGGTGAAAGTCAAACCAACATAAATGTTAATATAAAAAAGGGCAACCCATTTAAGAAAGCACTGAGGATAATGCCCATCAACTAGACAAAGAATGCTTTAATATTAACTGTAAGCAGAGCAAATATGTCTCCACCCGATGCGTTTCGCTGGTAGGATTCTTCAGATGCATTGAGACGGCAACAGAATGTTAGGTGACAGGCATAAGAATGAGAAAAAACTCCACAGTTCATAAATCTTTTTTATTTTTGGCAAGTATTTTTGGCAAGTAAGGACACAGTTTTGTGTTTTCAAGTAACAAAAAAGGAACATTGTCTACATATAAAACACTGACCTCTTGTAATGACAAAATACAATTTAACATTAGAAAACTTTTTTTTTTCTAATTTTGCTTGGGAAAATGGTTGGATTCTTATATATCTGTAGGCTATACACAGAAAGCCATCAAATGGAAATTACAAAGATTTATATATTCATCGGGTGATGATTATTGCAATTCTTTGGGATCCTAAAGCATAGTATAGTACCTTGTACTAAGATATCAAATAAAAAAAAATGTAGCTCCAGGCACTAACTGTGTTCTGACTATTTCTCAGTTTTGTGCTGTGACTCCAATTTATACTGTGTATCAATGTTCAGAAAGCAGATTCCCTACATGTTTAACTATTCAGTGGTTCCAGCAAGCTACGAAAGATCAAAACGGATCCTCTGTTCAGATTATATTTTCCTATAACTGTTCGTGTTGGAAAAGACAGCAATAAATGAAGACGGCTACTTGCTTGACATATAGCTGCTTGTTTTTTCAACTGTATCCTTACTTGCTGGTTTTTAGTTAGCTGTGGTACAATTTAATTCTTCAGCTGCTGGAAGTCTTTTGATGTGTACATCTACCAGGCTTGGATTTAGGGAAAGGCAACAAAAAAATGAAAAACTATTATGGCAAGACATTTCTGTTATGGAAAGGAGACACGTTCTTTTAAACTCCAGATATAAATTTAAACATTTAAACCAATAATGTATATAAAATACAAATATACTGTATGAATTGTTGTTATAGAGTTGTCATAGAGTGGATGACCCAGTCTCGGTCATTTTAAAGTACCCACTCGTCTTCTACTCTTCATCCCAAAAAAGTTAAATAATAATTTTAATATTAATTAATATGTAACCACTGCTTTATGTAAACCCTTCCAAAGCCCTCTGCCATGCAACCATTGCATCTTTTCTATGTTGTCTTTTAGAAAAACATCCCATACCCATCAATATTGGGGTTCATCATACGCACATATAAGAACTCCACTGATGGGTTTATCTACCTGGGTATCTGCCGTGTCAACCAACAAAAAGGTTTGCTGGATACACTCTTATAGGAAAGTTGTGAAATAAGTGCAATATGCAGATTGTATGTATTTTATTGATGATTATGTGATGTGATAAGTCTAATGATGTCACTGTAATTTGTTTTATAGTTGTAATGGAATTCTCCTATCAAAAGTTCTTCTGAAGAAGCAGAGGAGGTGGCTGCGAAACACGTCAAGAACAGATGGGTTGTTATAAATGTAAGTACATCACAATGGTACCTCGTTTTAAAGCTCGAATTGGAATAAATATTTTATATTAATATTTATTTTGAATTATGGTGGCTTTAAAGTGCCGGAAGTATGGGGATGGGGAAGTATGGGGATGTAAGGGGATGTGGCACCATGACATTATGGGCCCGATTTAATAAAGTTCTCCAAGCCTGGAGAGGATACACTTTTAGCAGTGTAACTGGGTGATCCAGCAAAGCTGGAATTGCTTGCTTAAAAGTCATTTACTATTTGCTAGTGAATGTTTTGAATTCTGGACCAGATCCATTCCAGGTTTGCTGCATCACCCAGCTTCACCGATGAAAGTGTATCCTCTGCAGCCTTGGAGAGCTTTAGTAAATCAGGCCCTTTACCTCCATCATAAATAAATATAAAGAGTATCTAGGTGAAAGCTGTTAGGCAATAAAGTCCATAAATACTAGGCTAACACTTAGAGCACAGCAATTAGTTCTATAGGTTGATTAACCTCCAGAAGTCGTGTTATTAGTGCTACATTAGTGAAGGATCTTTCTTTAGAGAGCTGGTTACTATTTCTATAGATACAGTGGGCACTTCAACTTGACATAGACATCCTTGTAATAATCCTTGGGGACCGTTTTACCACACAGCATTGCAATTACCTTAATTTTGAGAAAAAATATGTGCATATTGTTTGGCTGTATTGAATTATCGTAATAAAGCTAGCCAAACCTTGACTTGAATTGATGGTTGTTGGGTATCCATTCCCAATAGTGCAATCTTATCCTTTCAAGGTACAATTAAGAGAAGAGACTCAACTAGAGCATTGTTCTTCAGATCAGATGTGTGTAATACTAAATTAATGTAAACCTTTGGTGGTTACATGGTGAAGTCTTAACATCTTTTTTCATGCTGCTAAGAGGTAGCTTTTCAAAGAGAATATTTCTGTTCTTTATTCTGTATTAGTACCCTGGAGTACAGATCATGTTCATTTCAAGGCTAAGTATATTAGGAGAAGTACAACTGGAAAGGTTAGGAACTATAACAAAAGAAATTTAAAGGTAGTTTCAATTTTGAATATTTGGCCAGATAAAGACTTCAGGTATATTTCAGCACTGGAAAGTCTACTTGCTTCCAAATATAGTTTAGGTAGAATATGTTCAAAATCAGTGTGTGTTGTTCTTAAAGACATGAAAAAAATGTATTCAATTCAAAAGTAACCCAAAATTTACATTTTAAATCACCATACTGGAAAAGTTGAATCAAGTTAAAACAATGTAGCCTACCCTCCTTTCTAAACCATATTATTAGTTATATGCATACATTTTAACTTGAAAAATCTGATTAAAAAATTGTTTAAAATTGGTTAAATTAGCTTTATTATAATCATTTTATATATATATAAATATATATATATAAAGTGGTGACCCTAATATGTATTTGGTCAATCTAAAGAAAATGATATAGCACTGAAATGATATAACACAGAAATGTTCCCTCATCTTGAAATCATAATTAAATCTAATTTTTATCATTGTTAAATAAAATCAGTTTCACCCTTTTTTATGCTTTGTTGCTTCTTAGTGTTGCTGATCACGTGAAGTCTCTTTGAAGAGTCTATTTGAAGACTGAATGACAGGGTGACAATAGAGAAGAACCAGAGACAGAATATTGCCACTCTAAATTAGGAAGTGCATGAAAAAGGACCTTCAAGGCTGGATCACCAGGTATTTTTTAATGAATGCGGCACTTTTAAAAGTAGTAAAAATGATTTCTGAAATTCAGTAAACATTTATTATGCTTTCATGCAGTTATATTATTTAAATGCACAACTTTTTAGCTAAATATGATATATATGGTACATTTATTGATATGTTGTATAGTCATATTTCTCTTTAATTACTTATTTGGCAGAGTGAATAGGTTCAATCCACTATCTTGTCATGGTCTGAGGTCCTCCATGATCCATGATAATATAGTTGCCTCTAATATATCCATAGGCAGTTATAAACAATAGGTAGTAATGAAACAATGGGTAGCCATGAGATAATGGAACACTTTTTTTTATTTTGCATATCAAAGTAGTTGCACAATGACCCTAGGTTTTCTTCAACAACAGCTCATGGACAATTACAATCTCAGCTAGATCAAGGTTGAATAACACTTCTCCGGGCCATAATTGAAAACCAATGTACTTTTATTATTATTAAAATGGTAAGCAAACTAATTTAACTTATTTAGTAACAAGTTCTTCCAAGCTTGTAGATACAATGGCTTATTTTATGCCAAGCTAGAATTGTTCAACTTTTTGAACTGCACAATAATAACAGCATGGAGTCTATTATTTGCTTGTATTATTATTCCACTACAATTTCCATAATTCTCTACATAACAATTGAAAAAAGAGCCCCAGAGCCATTGGACTATCTGCAGGTTTTCAAAAAAAAAAAAAAAATCAGGAGAGCAAGAGTGAGGAGAATATTGTAATTAGTCACATAGGAAGTTGTTTATCTGAGCTGTTAACTATTTTATATCTTGAAGGGTTATGTTGATTTATAATTCCCTAATCTAGTATGAATTGAGCCCTAAGTGCGTGAGGTTTACTTTGCCCAAGTTTCATGTTGTTTATGTAATTTTGAAGCTACATCAAGATGCGTAACTATAGGCTCAGACTGCCAGCAATTCATTCCAAGAGGCAGTTCTTTTCTTCTAGTCAGCAGGAAATCTTCAGAAATATTATTATCACTCCTCTGTATCTCGCCTGGCCAGATAGCATTCATTGTAAATGGATTCCCAGCAGATAATTTAATGCCAGCAGTAGAGTTTAAAAAAAAACAAAAAAACATACACAAACATTTTCACTCGCCATGGTATTAGTTGGTCTATGTAGAGAAGAGACACTGGTAATTAAACATTAACTGTTGGAAAACTTGCTTTAATTTTACGTTCTTATTTTGCTCTGCCGTTTCCCAAAGTTTAAATCACGCGAGGGGTATTAGGGACGCCAACCATGAAAGCAGTTTGTGTTAGAGGACTTTTTAAAGAGTCATTAAATCTTCATTTTGACTGGTGGAAAAGTTCAGATTTTTTTTCCCTCTTCTCTGCTTTGCTAGCTACTCCATTAGGATTTTATTCTAGTGAAATTATTAGTCGTTCAGCAAGAACTCGGGCTAAACAAGCTTAGTAATTTGCTGATAGAGCATAACCAACCAATTGTATCTTGTGTCACAGCATAATAACAACAAGGGCACAAAGACAAAGCGATATGTAAATAGGACGGGCAAGTGTTGAAATTAAACTTTAAACTTTTGCTATAGAATACAATTAAGCAAGTGTCACTCTTATCCTGATGCATCAAGAAGAAAGTCCATCTTTCTTCCTCCATTCTCCCCTTATTTACTCTAGTTCTTCCCTCATCCTTTTTTTTCTTAAGGTGGCCATACACATTTCCATAAATTGGACATTAGGTTCCGTACAACCATTAAAGCTAACAAAAATCTATTTTTTTTAGATTATTTTATTATAGATTATTTTTTAGAATATTTTTAAAACTAGGACATTCCTAACCAATGTTTTATGGCTATATTGGTCAATTCTTACTCATTTGCATTGAGGTGGAGTGGAGAGGTATTCATTTGGGCTGGTGGATGGGTGCATGGCAGTCATGCTGGGTAAATGGATAATTTAATCATGGACATATCACTTGTTTATCTGGTTGTGCATTTAACTA
>NC_092866.1:16270777-16317219 GCF_032062135.1 Pyxicephalus adspersus | reverse complement strand
TACATCATATGGTCCGATGATGGGCATGCACAAATGGGGCTTTCTTGGAATGAAAAAAAGTGCCAATCTCATGCATGCAAGTTCAACACATTTTTTTACATTTACAGGAAAATGTGTCCCCTGATCTTGTACCTGTGCAATGAAGACAGAAGAAGATAGCAGTGCCCAGTGTAAAGTCTGTGTCAGGAAAAAGAAGGAAGACAGGACAGCGCAGGACCTACTAGACTAGGATTATGGAGTTATGAAAGTAAGTGTCATGTTTCTTTTTGTTTTTTTTTTTGTTTTGTTTTTTATGAATATTCTGCTTTAACCATTGGGAACACTCCAAACTATAATAAATAACAATTTGGCTCAGTGGCTGTCGATGAAAATAGTGAAGAACATTGCCATTGGGTAATGATTATAAGAGCTGGGACCACTTCTCGCTTTTTAACTCCTACGAGCTGGGACCTGTACACTGTGTAAGAGACAAAAATGCTAGAACCTGAAATGATGATAAATGGACTTTAGCAAAATTCAGGACATTGAACTGTATGGATGGATAATAGAGTGTTATATATATTTATTTACTTTATATTTTCTTTATAGATGTTTAGTTAATATATTTTCTTTATATATGTTTAATTAATATATTTTCTCTTTAATAAGGTTGTGTTTTATTATAGCTTGTTGTGCCTGTGAATGTTGTACAGATACACTATTAGATATCTCAGATATAAAGGTTTATTGAGTAGCCCTTATAAAAGAATCAATAATGTGGAAAGTATATTATTTAGCACTAATTCACTATAATAAAGTTTACTGTACTCAAATTAGCAGATTAGAGGTGTTTGTTAATTGGCTTTTGTTCTCATCAGAACTAGTTCTCTCACTATAGAAGTCAATGGGATGATCAAATTCAGGTCAAGTGAAGGTCAAATACACCTCTGAATAATTTAAGAAGAGTTTAAAAACTGATGTCAAAAGATATAAAAATATATATATATAATTAGAGAATCTATATCCAAGAACACATACTACAGGGCTGCAAGAACAATCAGGAGAGCGGAGCTGCCGCAAGATCGAATTTTCAAATTTTGCTCGCTCATCCCTTATCATTTACTGCAAAGTATAAAGAGAATAGTGATATCATGCTAAGCTTCTCTCCTGATCTAAACTACAAACTCTTCCTTCTCTTCGCCTCTTCAATACATAGGAAATCGTTCTATAATATGTGGCTTAAAAATAAATACATATAAAGATAATACATTATGATTTATCAGTTCAGTACACCTAAAGTTACAAGGACAGTAGCACTTTGGTAAGATAATCGTATTTTTCTTTACTTGCAGAAGAAGTACATGGGCTAAAAAGAAAAATATAATGCGACCACCACATCTAAGAAATGTTAGGCTGCAATATACAGGTAGTCCCCGGATTACATACTAGATAGGGACTGTATGTTTGTCCTTAATTGAATTTGTAAATAAATCGGAACAGGTACAATATTTTGATAAACATGCAATTAGAACAAATGTTTGTCTCAACATATTATTAGGCAGCATGAATTTAGTTACTGTATAAAAATCCTCACTGTAAGTCATCATAATACACTGTAATGTAATCATAAACAAAGCAAAAAAAAAAAAGTTTATGGGGCCTAAACATTTATTACCTTTTGGAGCAAGCTGTGCTTTAATATTGAAAAAGAAGAAACAACTGCAGAGTTTGTCTTGGTCATTAAAGAAATTTAATTATTAAGGAAGGGGGAAGGTAAAGGCAGGCTTTAAGGCATGACTACTCAATAAAAGTATTTTAATAGGTGATATTAGTAGCCCTACAGATAACATAGACATATTAAACTAAATACATTCAAAAATTGATAAAACCAAAGGGAACAAGAAAAGGTAGCTTATCTTATATCATGTTTACAATATCACACAGATATATGCACTTATAATGATGTCTCAAGGGCCCGAAGCGTTTCACCCTTAGGCTTCCTCAGGGGTTGATTGAGATCAAAATGTTTGAGACTATAAGAAAGGTGGATAAAAGGGTATTTCGATCATGTGGAAAAGACATACACTGCTGTTCATTAATTAATTATAATCAGGTTTTGATTATAATTAATTATTGATGTAGAGAAAGGGGTGTTAGTAATAAAGGATTGACGTGTTGAGAGAGAGTCCAATAAAGAATAGTATAGAAAACTGTGCAATAGTATCTTTTATCCCATTTAAGAGGGAACTTTGCAAGGATGGATGAGGTGTTGGTATATAAATGTATATTTAGAGTATCTATCTATATATTTAGAGTATCCCCAGTCACTCATGAAGTCATTGGTTAGTGTATGATAAATGATACATAAGTTGCTAATTGGTGAAAAATAAATGGCACATATTGAGCTTTCCACGGGCAGATCTTCTTTGTTGGCGTATAGTGGAGAATTATCTACTCTGCGTCTGATTGTTGGTCTGTAAAGTGTGAGAGCGAGGTGTCAGCAGACAGTCTTAAAAGGATCATTTATCATACACTAACCAATGACTACATGAGCAACTGCGGGTACTCTAAACCTCTATATACCAACACCTCATCCAACCTTGCAAAGTATCCTTTAAGGTTGGGTCTACACGGAAGTTTTTAAAAAAACTTTCCTACTGCGTTTATATGTATTCTTATTAACATTTTAAATCTTGCCTTTAAATGCTGGAAAATGTCTATGCCATGTTTCCCCCTTTTATGTTTCAATGGCTTAAAAACACGGGAAAACACCCCATTAAAATCAATGGAAGCATTTACTCGCGTTTTCCCGCATTTTTGGGTGTTTTCCAGCGTTAACCCCGCATTTTACCTTTTTAAACATTGCAAGCAACGGTATAGATAATGCTCCTAAACGTCCCTCAAGGAAACATCCTGGTGTAGATTAGCCCATTGGAATGCATGGGAATTTCAAACATGGGCTTTGAAAGCCATAGGTTAAACGCTGGGGAAAACGTCTGTGTAGACTAAGCCTTAAAGAGGATAAAATATACTATTGCAGTTTTCTACACTATTCTCTATTGGACTCTCAACACGCCAATCTTATATTAATAAGACCTTTTTCTCTACATGATTATAATTATTTTAATGAACAGTGGTGTATATCCTTTCCATATCATCGAAATACGCTTTTATCCACCTTTCTTATAGTATCAAATATTTTGATCTCAATCATCCCCTGAGGGAACCTAAGGGTGAAACACGCTGGGTCCTTCGGACAATATTAAAAGTGCAAATATCTGTGTGATATTGTAAACTAGATATAAGATAAGCTACCCTTTCTTGTTCCATTTTGTTATATCAATGTTTGAACGTATTTAGTTTAGTAGGTCTATGTTATCTGTAGGGCTACTAATATCACCTCTTAAAATACTTTTATTGAATACTCATGCCTATTTAAAGCCTGTCTTTGCTTTCCTCCTTCCTTAATAATTAAATAACTTGAAACCAGGCTAAGCATAAAATACACGTTCATGTGAGATAGAAGAAATTCATTTCCTTTAATTTCAATTGGTCATTAAAGAGTTACTGGAGGTTGTAGAGGAGCTCAGTCCTCAAGATCACCCACAACCTCAGCTGTGTTTAGCAAAAGATTTTTTCTGCAAGTCATGCGAACCGCCCCCCTCCCCCCATTAAGCCTTTGTCCTGCACACCACAGAGCAGGGAAGCCCTGTTCGTATCTAGGAGCCGTCCGTATGTCAGATGTCCCTAATTAGGGTACTACCTGTATTCTGTATTTATTCTTCAGTATAGATATCTAGTTCAATCTAGATAATCTAGTTTTAGTTAGTACACCTTGTACATCACTGCTGCACTTTGCACTGAATGTTCCAAAATGTTACTGCTGTTAAGTTATAGTAACCAAATTATTGTTACCATAATACCTAGAAAATTAAAAAATTAACTCAACCTCCAGTCTAACAAATCCCCAACACGTCCCTTAATGGTGCAAAAAATAAAGGGAAAAAGAAAAAAAGAAGAAATAAAAAGAAAAATAAAGAAAGAAGATAATAAAAGAAAGAAATAAAAAAAGAAATATAGGCTGTTCACATAGCAAAATAAATCACCTCTTCTAAGGGATATTATACTTCCTTAGTATATAAGATGAAAATTCAGCTTACTTCAACCATCTGTGAAAAAATCCAGTTTAGATTGCCTTGCACATGATTGGGTGATTCTTTGCAAAGTGAACTATCATGAAATTCTAAAAGCTAGGCTAATTATCTTTGCAAGGTTATAATTCACCTTGGTAATTGAACAGCTGAAATTCCTTTAGCAATTCACCCTAATGCATCTACTTTTGGTTGATCAATAACTAAAACAAGCCTTGTTATATTTTTATCCTAACAATCAACCAACAAAGATGGAAAACAACATCAAAGTCTTTAGTAGAACAGCACAAGAGCAGGAACAAATCCAATTAGCTTGAAAATATATTATTTTGTTCACACAGATAACAATGCCTTATCTGAATAATAGATTTCAATGCAATAAACTGCAAGGTTAATAAAGCCAAAAGATAAAAGATAATTAGAATGAGTTTAGTGACATGGAAGAGGAGGCTCTGTATTATGTTATGTTTGAAGCTGTTCTCTATCAATCATTCATCAATGTTCGAGCTGCTGGATCTTCTGATTGAAGTTGTGAGTGATGTCACAGTGGAGGTGGAACTTGTTCTCTTTTTCTTGTTCTACAGTATTTGCTCCAGGCCACTGAAATAATACAAAGAATATGTGTCAATATGAAATCAGACAAGAATCAAAATGACTGTATGCTCAGGGATAATGAGCTTGAACATTAATGGCACATAACGTCATTTATTTTGTTTTGTATTCTAAGAATGACAAAAAATGTATGTTTCTAGAATGTCTTCTGCTTGTATTTTATTCTTTTTTCTCTTTTTTTTTTAAATAAATGCTTTTACACCACTACACTTAGAGGGAAAAAAAAAATACCCAGTACTTAGAAGACTTACTTCAATTTCTCTTATTTGACAGCTATAATATATAAGGTTTGGGTGAAAGTCATCATCCATTCGAGTTTCCTGTCCAGATTGGAGGTAAGGGCAGGCATTCCCAGGAAGCATCCAATGGTGGCCCCATTGTCAGCTTCTCTGCTGCTTTTATTACCTTGCTGGTTCTTAATAAACTAGAGTTTCAACAGCTGACACCGAGGGATGTTAAAGCACCCACTACCACGCCCATCAATTCTATGGAGCACTGTCAATGAGATGCATGTAGAGTCTCAGCTGTAGTCAATGTTCAAGTAAGGTATGACGAAGTGGTAACCAAACTACAACTGCATGGGACAGTGAAGGTACATAAGCAAAGCACTTTATTGTAACCTATCATAACAGTTTTGGTACTATTTTAATGTATAGGTAAAAAAATAAAAAAATATAATATTTTTATTTTTGATAGAGTATGGGAGTGGAAAACCCTATCAATGTATTTGATGCCCTTGACAATTGGAGGGGAACCTCCTAATGTAAATGGAATAACTTTCTTATAAAGTAATCATATTAAAATTTGTCCTCATTGCTGTTTTTGTACCTGACCTTTTGCCTTAAAGGGATCTCAGATCTCCCCTGATTTTTGACAAATCAGCCCAATAGGGGTCAGTGATCAAATAATCTATTACCCAATTAGTCCAAAACTAAAAATGTAAATTTTATCTTTACACATGCTTTTAAAACAATATTTTATGTTATTATGTACTTTTATATTTAAAACCTCATTCATTGATCTTTCCGTATATATTCTCTCTGATTGTGTTTGACCCCTTATTTTACTGCAAATTAATTCAACAGTAGTGGTATTGCTGCTATTCACCATCATTTGGTTCAGTTTTGTTAGAACCAAGTAAACAGTTTTGTTACAACCAAAAACAAAAATCATGCTGACAATGAATGGTAGATAATGTAACTATGGTAAATAGCAGCTTGCAAGTCTATTGAGGTCAACATTGTAGTCCTCTCGCTACCCACAGTCTCTTAATTGGATAGTGAAGGTTAGTGATAGTGAACCAAGATAGTGATAGTGAACCAAGAGAATGATCAGGTGATCTATCTGCATTCTTCTTCTATCATGTTCATTGTCAGTACAATGAACATGATTAGCACATTTCATCCCCCCCCCCCCAGTTCTTCTCATATATATACAGATATGTTTTTGTATTTTTTATCAATTTGTATTATATATATATATATATATATATATATATATATATATATATTTTTTTTTTTGTTTTTTTTCCTAACTCATTTGAAATGATATTTTCTTGTAACAACAAGAGGAAACTTAATTGCCCAGTGTAGAAGTCATCTTGTCCCGCGGCCTAATCTGTTTGACAAATGCCAGGTCTGTTCAGAGAGGCCAGGCTGTGAGAACCCATTTCACTAACATATTTCATCAATGGGACATGATCTCCTCTATTGAATTTGCATCATCAATGCTTAGAAAGCCATTTTATTTGCACGTTTTCTCCTTAGGTGATTATTGACCACACTTGGACAGTGGAGTAATTGCTGGACTCGGGTCAATAAGCATTGAAGGATTCTTCAATAAAGCTAATGTCTGCATATTAAATGCTCCCTGAGCCTGACACAATGTCCAATTTATGCACTACCACACTGAGACTAAAGATGAACAAAGAAACATTAAAGGGGAATTATACAAAAAAAACTGAAGGTACAAAACGATCCTAAATTACATTTAAACCAAACTGTAGAATGGGAAGATTTTAAAACTGTTATTTTTGTCTATGCCCTTGATAATGGGATTTACCATATCTATCCTGGTGACCATTAACTGAGATAGAATGTGACTTTCACAGTTATCATATTAGAAGAAATGGGGTGAGGTCTCCCAATGGACACTCCTCATTGTCAATTGTCAGACATTGTCAAATATGTGATCTGAATTTGGCAAAAAGGAGCAAAAGATTAAAGGGAACAAAAAAATGAAAGAAGATATTTTTAATGTTTACATGCATTCTATATCCCAAAGTTTTTCCTACCTTTTATAGCTGTCTGTATCTGTTTGGAATATTTTTATACCTTACTTAATGTTTCCGGGATATACCCAGAAAATGCAAAAGTATTTGTTTTGTAATGCAAGTTATGTTTGATTATAAAAAAAGATGTTGTGAAACATTCCCTTTCACCTTAATATATTTCATTCTACTATTTCATGCAAACTTTTGCCACCACTAGATGGTAAATCTACTAGTGCATGTGTATGGCTAAAAGGATTATTATTAAATTATTATTAAAGTAGACAAAATGACTGAATTTCCAACAATCAGGTTTACTCAGTAAAGCAAAAATAATATTTATTATTAATATTATTACTATTATTAATAATAATAAATCTGTATTATTAATATAAATAATAAACAGTATTTGTTATAGCGCCAACATCTTTTGCAATGCTGTACATTAAATAGGGGTTGTAAATGACAGACAGATGCAGAATATGATACAGGAGGAGAAGACGGGGAGGGGGGTTGAGCAACAGAAGGAGATGGATAGGCAGGTTTCAAAAGATTGGCTTTAGATGCTCTTTGAAATAAGCAGATGGTAGGAGTAAGCTGAATAAGATGTGGATGACCATTCCAGAGAATCTCGGAAGCTCTAGAAAAGTCTTGGAGCTGTGCATGTGAGGAGTTTATGAGTAAAGAAGTCATTGGAGGTGCGAAGAGAGTGGCTAAGGGAGTATTTTTCTATCAGGTCAGAAAGCAAAGTGGGACAAGAACTGTGGAGGGATAGGCATAGCACTGGAGCTTGAAGCACATCATCTGTAAAACATGGCGGAGGCAGTGTGATGGCTTGGGCGTGCATGGCTGCCAGTGGCACTGGGACACAAGTGTTTATCCATGATGTGACGGAAGCAGTCGAATGAATTCTGAGGTGTTCAGAGACATACTGTCTGCTCAAATCCAGCTAAATGCAGTCACATTGATTGGGAGACGTTTCATAATACAGATTGACAATGACCCAAAACATACAGCCAAAGCAACCCAGGAGTTTATTAAAACAAAGAAGTGGAATATTCTTGAATGGCCAAGTCAGTCACCTGACCTGAACCCAATTGAGCATGCATTTCACTTGTTGAAGACTAAACTTCGGACAGAAAGGGCCACAAACAAACAGCAACTGAAAGCGGCTGCAGTAAAGGCCTGGCAGAGCATTAAAAAGGAGGAAACCCCGCATCTGGTGATGTCCATGAGTTCAGGACTACAGGCTGTCATTGCCAGCAAAAGGTTTTCAACCAAGTATTAGAAATGAACATTTTATTTTCAGCTTTTTAATTTGTCCAATTACTTTTGAGCCCCTGAAATGAAGTGATTGTATTAAAAAAGGCTTTAGTTCCTCACATTTTTATGCAATCTTTTTGTTCAACCCACAGAATTAAAGCTGAAAGTCTGAGAGTTGTTGCATTTAAAATTAATAGTGGTAATGTACAGAACCAAAATTAGAAAAAAGTTGTCCCTGTCCAAATATTTATATATATATATATATATATATATATATGGGCCTGATTTATAAAGGCTCTCCAAGGCTTGAGAGGATACACTTTTATCAGTGAAGCTGGGTGATCAAGCAAACCTGAAATAGATCTGGTCCAGGGTTAAAAACATTTGCTAACAATATCAAATGACTTAAGAAATCTATTTCAGGTTTGCTGGATCACCCAGGTTTACTGATGAAAGTGCATCCTCTCCAGCCGTGCAAAACTTTATTAAATCGGTCCCTATATACACACACACACATATATATACACAGTATGTATATATAAAAATACAAACTCATGTTAAGATTCTTTTTCTGAAGATTTTAGGTCCTTGGTCTGTAGTTGTTCCAATTTATAATTCTGACAAGGTAATTGACTTATTTTAGATGCAACTACAGGGGAGCTGTTTCTATTTTCTTGTTAAAAGCATACTATGAACATAGAAGAAATAAGTGAAATTTATTTTAGCCCATGTGTCTATATTCATCCGCCACCAAGTACAAAAAAAATAAAACCTACAGTCTTGAAAAGGAAACAGCAAAACTAATTTGCAGGCAATATGTTGTGTTATTAATGAGGAGGCTTTATAAACTGCATCTATTTAGCCCGGAGGCCAGTCAAGTTGGGAAGTGCACTGCCAGATAAATACTTACTCCCCGTCTCTATCGAGAGGTTTAGTCTTGCGCTTGGAGAAATAGAAAAATACTCAAATTTAAGGATTAATTGCTTTTTGCCATCTGACTTGAAAAGGAAGATTCTTTTGATCACTTTGAAACCTGACACATATACAGCACCACTGGTATGGAAACATTTGGAGAGTTAGCAGTAGAATAATGAACAAACTGTAAGCGAGAAAAAAGATAGGATGAGAGTAGAAAGAAAACTTGATTTTTATGTCAATAAATTTTAATTATATATTTAGTTGTTAATTTTTATTTGTATTATTAGTGTGTGTTAATGTGAGACAAATATATATTGTCACAGCTGGATCACCAGTTGTATTTTAATGAGTGCAAATGTAAAAAAAATTGAAAATTGCTTTTGAAATTACTTGCCATAAGGTACCATGACAAAATCAAACTTATGTGGAATATAAGTACTTTATTTATTTATTTTTTATCTTAGGGGCATCTTTTCATGGCGACCCATCTTTTAAGAATTGTGTTAGATTTACAACAGAACTCTATTTGTAGATTTCCTTGCAACATAAGACAGATACTGTTTTGTACATTTTTCTTATCATTTTCTGAGAATACAATCTGTTTTCTCTTCTAATGGGTTATAGGGTTGCTGCATCCTTATTCTAGCTCAAAAACTTTTACTTTTCTTTTTTTTAGTATCAGACAAGATTATGTTCCCACTTCGAAGGCTTCATTAAAAATTTACTTTCTTTGAGTTGTTTCTTGAACATATTGAACAATAGACAAGCACCAAGATGCTTCAGTCATTATAGAACATGAGTTAATCACGTCTTCTCCTTCTAGGCTGACTCTCTGATAGAGTGTCAAGCCTCATACAGGCACTAGACTTTCATTGCACTTAAAATTTGTTTGTGATTATCTTGGTGAAAATCTAGCATTGGAATAGCAGTAGCCCAACATTCTTTAATGATCCTTGGTGCTAAGTAGCTAAATGACCTGCCACTAATAACCATTGTTGTAATGGGAAAACACAGTGGGAAACCCCTGCTGTCTGTAAAGTATTTGCTTATTCCTTCTGTTGCTGGAAATTATTACCAAGGATTGTTTCCAGTGACAATACTTGAATATCCGTATACGGCTTAAGTCAGTAGACTATAATCCATGTGCGATGGCTTCCAATGGCTCTTTACCAAAGGTAGCCAACGGGTAAACAGACTTGTGTTTGTGCTTCTACTACAGCTAGTTGGGTTCCTGGCTTTTATGCTTTATAAAGACATCATTTTTGGGGGGACATCCAAGCAATTCTAGAAGTGGCTCAAATTCTGTTGCAGCATGGGTGCTTTAAAGGTTAAGGGACCAGATAGTCACAGAACAGAGTAGTCTTAGTTGGTTCCAAATAGTAGAGGAATAGGTAAAGACAATGGAGAAGGGCTACATGCATGTGTGTAACAATAGATCATGGGGCACCTGCTGGTCTCAATGGTAACAATACCGTAACTGATCATAACATATAGTATGCTTATATTGAAGACAGGTAGCATGAGGTCTGTCAGCACAATCAATACACAGTGCTGTGGAAAAAAATAAAAAATAAATACCTATCCGATGGATGGTTTTCTTACCATTGTTTCCGTGGGATACTTATGTGGAACTGTACACATAGAAAATGCCTGAAGCTTTTCTTATTACTTTTTCATGATGTGATTGTTCTTTAGAACTCTAAAAAAAACTTCTGCATTTGATTCCTTTAATGTCTTTGGAAAGCTCAGACCAAAGAGATTTAGTAAAAGCCCTAGGAATGTTTGATTCTGATCAGGTTACTCATGATCTGGGAAACAAGACTGGTGGTGGTGGTGGTGGTAGTGACAAGGGGAATTTTTGAGCTGACACTTCTCATGATAGAGGAAAAAATAAACAGAGGGATTGAACAAATCTATTAATGGAAAAAAGATGGGGCACATGGTAAAGCTCACATGTATGGTATGCCTCAATGAGATGCTAAAATACGTAGCTGGCAATTTATTGATTATTTTTGTACCTTACTAGAATCATATAATAATAAATGACCTGGCCCAGTGTAAAAAGTTTCTAAAGCAAAAAAACAGGTATAAAGTGCTGAATTTTGTGCCACTTACAAGGCCCCTTGTTGGCCTTGAAAATTATCCTCTGCATTACCATTGAGCCTATTTGGATCCCAAGCTGTGGACGAGCCTTGAGTTTTCGCTAAATAAAAATCAAGTCCCGCACCTCCTGAAGCAGAGCTGACCTATATCAACTGTCTGATACAACAATGAACAGCATTCTTTAGTGAAGTTCAGAAAGTTTAGGAAATAGGACTCCAGGAAGGTAAACCACAGATCATTTTAACCTCCATCATAGCCCTTTATTTTTCTGCCAATGTATAATTGCAGTCTGCCAATGTCTGTTGTCTCAGCTACTGCTGCTTCTAATCTCATCTTCAAATTTTTGTAGCTGCGGAGGAAGGAGCTAAGGAGAATACTAAAGTATGTCAGCTAGGTGGCAACTCTGAGTCTACTGGGGCTACAGGTAGCATATCCACGAATGTGGCTAGCAGCAATCTCTGGATAGGAAGGGAAGCTTTCATAAATAACAAGACTAACATACAATAAATTCCCAGAGAATCATATTGAAAGATTGATAATAAAATAATGACCTCTTTAGGGTCTTGTTAGGGGACGCTTGTGGGGTCAGTAATCCATGCCACCGCAGTATCTCTTCTCATTTATCCTGTCCAGCCGTTACACTTGCAGCATATATATATATATATATATATATATATATATATAAATATTAGCATTTTCTGCTTCCCTTTAGCTGTGCAGCCTGAAATGTACTTTTTTGGCATCCCCAGCACACACTTTAAGACTGTGTACAGCTGAAAGGGATTTTAGGAGCTGATTAGTGCTTCTGTGCTGCCATTGGCTGCTGGGGCTTAATAGCCTCTCTGTGCCCACTGCTCAGGGCCTGGTGTAATGTAAAGCCCTGGTCACCACCAATCCTCACCAGACACCAGGAAGGTGAAGACTGCGATGATAGATTGGAGGACTGGTGTCTGGTGAGGATTAGTCCTGACCAATGCCTTACAGGTCAGAAAATAGACTATTACGAGTAAACCTGGGTGATCCACCAAACTTGGAATAGATATGATCCAGGATTGAAAACACTTGGCAATTTATGGCAAATAATTCTGAAAAAAATACATTTTGGGTTTTTGGGATCACTACAGTTCTCCCATGATAGTCTTTCTTCTCCAGTCTTGGAGAGCTTTAATAAATCAGGCCCAATGTGTTACCAAGTAATACATGAACAATAGGATCTCAAAAACCTTTCTACAAGCTTATATTGTATCATAATTCATTTTCACAGATCCTCAAATATCACAGCAAAGACTTTAAAGGAAGGTTACTGTCAGTTTCTAAAATCTTAGAAACACCTGATGTGTTTAAATGATCCTTGCATTAAAATAAAGAGGAACAGAGCTAAGATTTTAGTAACTGTAAAATTTGGAAAGGTATATCTCTACATTACCTATAGGTACAGAGGTGAATTGAGCTTGTGTTAAACTGTTTTACTATTTTTCAGAATAATAAATTCTTTATGCGCAAATGTGCAAAGTCTGGTACAGGTTCACTTTACTCTTGATTATTCAATGAACACAGGATCCTGTTGTTTATTGCCTTGGCATGGGATCCACAAACCAATCTAAAGAACACAAAGTAGTACCACAACATGCCTGCATATCAGTATTTCTGTTACTTTAACAATACTTTAGCTCAGGACAAGTTGATGAAGGATCATCAAAACAACTAAAGTAATACTTCATACCACTAGTCTAAAACTAGCAGAACATTCCTCAACCTCAGAACATTACTCATCTATAATCTCACTGAAAGTTTTGTATTGTACATCTTGGCCATTAAATCTGCCAATGATTCAATATTGCAACATTGTCTTTATCACAATGACAACAGTGATGGTATTAAAAATTAATTTTTCATTTTTCCTAATAACCTTGAAAGACCATAACCATCATTCTTATCAACAAGAAAATTTTTTTTCATATCTTAATTTCCGAGAAATGATAATATATTAATAGCTAGGATGTAATATAATGACATCTAGCTACTGTCACACTGTCACATAACCATTGTTTAAATAAAACAATTACATTTTGATAGCATTAACATATTTCACAATGTTGTTGATAGTAGGTACAACAAGAAATAACACAATATAGAAGAATGTTTGAAATTAGATGGAATAATACATGTAAAAAAGGTTTGTGAATTTTGTATAGGAGACTTAACAGGTCAAGGAACAGAGTCCTATAGAATAGAACTATCCAAGTTGTGGTTGCTTTGTCAACTGCAGGATTCTAAGGCTGGCAGAAAGAAATAAAAATTACCTGGAAGTTGAAAAAAAGTTGAGTGGAAAGTCCAGCCATGTAATCTCACAATGTCATGTGACCGGCTACTTCATACCGTCATTTAGTTCCTTCTATGCAGAGAAGGTTTGACATTGCTGCTGTGTTCAGTAATATGTTTGTGCCCAATGGGGTTGAAAAGTAAAAGGCAAAACTTCTTTTTAGGATTGAGTGATGGAGAGTTAGGACGCCTAACAGGGTTGTATTGATGTCATTTGGGACCAAAATGTATGTGATAATCTAAAATTCTGAATTGTCACCAGAACAGAATGTTCTAATGGGGACCTGTTCAAGTAACAACTGTCTAATAGGGGAAGTGCCTCACACTAAAGTCTAGATAACAAATAGTGTATACAAATCTTTTCTACCAGGACACAGAGAACCAAAAAAATATCTGATGTGAGATGTGAACATCCACCTAAAATTACACATACGCTGCTCCAGGCAGTTTTTAGATCTTGGATCCAGGTCTTCCATGTGTGCTTAAAATGAGCCTAACTCCTGGATCATAGTGCAGAAACTACAGCTAGCACACCGCTGTTCCCTTTTTTTCTTTCAATAAAACTTTATTGTAAAATTTAATTGACAATAAAGTTTTATTTAAAGAAATAAAGAAACACAGTGTGGTCTAAAGTTTATTTAAACATTGCCTAAGCCATCCAAAATAGAAAAAAAAAAGTTTAGCCTATAAATACACTAAGTATATTAGGTCTAATTAGATTCTCATCTAATCTAAATGCTTGTTCCATGTTAGTAAACTGACACCGATACTGGCAATCTTAATATTTTCTTCAACTCAGGCTTCCTAAAACTACATCATATCCCTCCTGGGATTGGATCTTCGAAGTTAAGACTTCATTTCACCTTGACGTTAGCTTTTATGTGTCTACATATCATGGGCATTTTTGAAAAGTTCACAGAAGTGATTAGAACTGTTCTGTTTTAAAGCTTGGCAGAGCAAGTTCTATGGCAGTTGCACTTAAGGTCCTTTACTGATGTGCTGGGTGGTAACATGGAAACTAAACAGGTCAACTACTGCCACTGGGGGAAACATGGAGAAGACGAAGAAAGGAGAAGATTAAAAAGTCTGTCTTATGTTACCTAAGCAAGTAGCTTATTTGGCATTTCTTGAAATATTGTACTCAATAATGTGATATAATGTGTTATATCACATGTATCAGGAGGCTGCATGGGCACATATTAGATCTGCTGTCCCCAACGTATGGAGGAATTTTTAGTGGTCTGCGGGTCTGGCTGGTGCACCCCCCAGCAGGGACAGAAGAAGGACTCTGCTTGAGGGGGCCTTCAGCCAGATCCGCCGACAATGTCTCCCGTATGCATCGCAGGCCCAGGGCGGTGGGCGGGTTGTGTCTTTGGACATGGCTCCCCGCGCATGTGCAGTCCAGAGTCTGTAAATTTAGTGGTTCCTGGGTCCAGAGGGTTGGGTACCAATATATTAGATGACCTTTCCATAGGATGAAGATTTAGCAAACATCAGAAGACCAGGAGTGGGCCATATAGCAATAAACTGTAAAAAGTGAGGACATTTAGAAATCAGACTTCTGGTTCTGCTGGAGGTCCATCAAATTGTTTATTAAAAGTACCTTTTAATAATTATCTATCAGGATCAGGTCAACCTGAGGCTTTCAAGTTTTCTATTTTTTATCCAATTATCTGGGTCATCCCTTCATCACTGGAATTGGTGTGCCAGGAGAGTAAATGAGAACCACTTTTCCATGAAGTGATTGTTCCCTTTTCCATTTAAGAAAATAGGATGAACTACTTGCTATTCATACCACACATTCATTTGATGACCAAGCCTGGGAGAAAACTGTGGCGGGCTCCTGCAGTGCTAAAAATACAGGTAAAACGGGCAGATGTCTCCAAATCATCCTTCTTTAAGAGAGATTATCCTCTCTAGCCTAAAGAAAGCAAGAAACTATTGATTAAAGAAAATGAAAAGAAGTAGAACGAAGATAAGTGCATTCTGTATCATCCAGCAATCAGTACACATCATTATTAGTTATTTGTTGTGCCGGTACATACTACATTACCATTTTACAGTCCCCTCCGTTAATAGGGAGGAATCCTAATGTGTCCAATCACTAGTGCACGACGCTCAATAAGCATTATGTACATTCCTGGAGGCCTCTGCCAGAGCCAAGAGACATAGTCTGTGGCACTGTTAAAGAAAGACAAGCCTCTTAATGCTGGATTTCCCAATATTAACTCCTGAAGCTGCACAGGGACATTTCAGAGAATCTATTTCATTTCCTTTTGTCCATTCTAAATGCAAATCAAAATCTTGTTGGCACTTCGTTAACATATTAATGGATAGGCTATTTCACTGTTCAGATTGCTTTGGAAGTCAGAAATGAAATACGATGTGGAGTAAAGGGGAGCTCGGGCCAATGAATCAGATTCAAAGCTGCTTCTATTACACTGAAGATTTTCCTACCTATCACTGGAAAATATCCATAAATGACAGAGTGTATGAATTCATCACTGATTCTAATGGGATTTCCTGGGACAGTCTCAGTGCAGCATGGAAACGTCACCTGTGGATGAGATGTGGGTTACAGTCAGAGAACAAGAATTGTTGGACTAGGCTATAGTTAGTGAGATGTAAAAAAAGGACTAAAAGTAGATAGAGAGAGAGAAAAATGATACAGAGGGAGAGAAGAATGAAAGAGAAAAAAAGTGCAAATTAAAAATAGTGTATAGTAAGTATAGTAAGTGTAGAAACTACATTCTAAAGAAGAGTAAAATTAAGCTTTTTGATGCATACAGGAAAAACAGTAAAATTTAATTAACACTACAGTTTTACATCCAAACATTTTGGTATTGGACCAATCCTATCCATTACAATTTTTTTTTCATTATCCAGTGATCCTGGAACACAGCTGTTGGCAACGCTTACAGAATCTCCATATTACCTTCTTTCTCCCTTTTTATCCAGGGCTATTAAATGGTGGTGGGGAGTCTGAAGGGTGGAATTACCATGACATTTTTGCTTTGCCCTGCAGAAGTGGTTGAACAGAATTACAAATCCTAATACGATTTAAAGACATATATATATTTTACACATATTTTTTTAAAACTAAATTTTCAAGTGTATATAAAAAAAAAACGCATTCAAGTGTACCCTCTGAATTAAGTTTTCTTGCCTGCCTGATTACCACCCATCTGTCAAAATTCTTGGTCAGGGACACCCAGCAATCTTGGCCTCCCTTGCTGGTTCAAGGAATGAGTAACTTTCTGCAGAGGTTAAGGTACGTAATGTCATTCCAGCCCGGCCAAGATCAAGATGGGCAAAGATCGGCATATGAAAGAAAAGTGATGAAGGTGGGGACAGCTACAGAATAGTGCCAGGTAAGTATCCCCAGGGGTTAGTTCTGAGCTAATGCAGTTTAATCATAAAAGGTTTATAAAAAGTATTTTGTAAATTTATGCAATGTAAGTACTTGCATTTGAGCTGGCATTTGTCTCTTGTAGTCTCAGTACAGCAGGACTACAGTGTAAAAGAAAGGAGTGGGTTAAATAATGTTGGCTATCGTACTGGGGACATCTAATGGCAGAAATAAATGGAATTTGGATTAAAAGTGAATACTGTTTTAATATTTTTTGTATTATACTTCATTGATATTCTTTATTATATTGTTACTTTTGGCTGTAATTCTGCTTTAACTGCCAAAGCTTTTTCATTTTAGTCTTTATCATTGTCATAAAAGAGGCATGTTTATTATTTCACCACAGAATGCAACACAATATTATTAAATTGAAAAACAAGAATCTGAACAAAATCTCAAATCAAAGACATTTTAAATACAGTAGTTGTTTCCTATCTTAGGTATCTATTGTAGTAGGATGCAGTTACAAAACAAACTATAGCTATTAAATGCTCAATTTTATTTACCAAACAGGAAATTGAAAGATGCAAACATAATAATTATTTTGCTAGCTATTTCTTCCCAACCCAGACCACCTATGGTCTCAATTGTCATCAATTGCAGGCTACTTGTCTTCTAACAGAGAAATACCTGTGTGATTGTAAAGGAAGCTGTTTGCCTCTTAAATCTACATGGTTTGATAACACACCTAAGTGCTTCAATTGCTTTGGATTACATCCGGTATATAATAGTGACCCGAACATAAATGTCTCCATTTGAACAGAATGAGAATTATAACTTTTTCAGAATTTCAGTGTAGAGGACTTTGGAGTCTGAATCACAATTTTCTTGTATACTGAAGATACCAGTGCCTGACAATAAAAAGCCCTCACCCCCTCCTCGATACCAGATACTGTTAATATGAACCCAGCAGTTATCAGAGGCTGAAAACATATATCTGCTGGTAACCCAAACTCATTATCAGGGCTAGATATCAGGGGCTGACATTGCACTCCCAATGTTATATATAGTATATAATACTTGAGACCAAAAACCTTTACTTGCTAATATCACATACTGACAATGTAAAGCTTGTTAATACCAGAGACTGAAAACTGATAGTAGAGACTAACAATACATATCCTCCTAATACCAAAAGATGACCCTGGTTGACCATAAGTTGACTATATACACCATATAAATACCAGAAGCTAGCCATCCACACCCTGCACATACCAGAAACTGACCATTCACCATTCAGATATCCGAAACTGACAATACACAGCCTCTAACAATATTCTGGACTGTATATTTTAATGGGCGAGGGGGGTAGTGTGAATGATGGGGTCCACAATAAAACATTGAAAGCAAATGTTTCAAAGTTGTACCTTGTTTTAAGCAAATTCTATAGAAAATTAATTTTAAAACTAAACTCTACTCAACACCTTAAAGCACCCTTAAAGCTCCCTCTTCTTGTGTCCAGTGTCTCATACAGTGTTTCAGTACCTTTATTACAAGTATGATGTCTGAATGTGTGCAGGAACTATGTTAGCACAGGAGGTACAACACTGTTGTACAAAGACCTATTAAACTACTTTGTGGCCCGACTGAGTTCAAGTTTAACAGAAGTATGCATTAAAAAATACTATACCATCAGAAAAGTTTATTTCAGCAAAAACAGGGGGCCTTTCTGATCACAGCAATGCTGTGAAAATGGTGAGGTGAAGGCAGGAAGATCCTTGTAGTCCATCAGACTAGAAATTAGGTGGCCTCAAAATGTTTGCTGCATCTTCTAATGCTTTTTGTGGGGAAGGCACAGTGTGCACAGATATGGAACTATTTATTTTAGAACAGGGAAAGATTACCTAAAAGTGTACAAAATGGCTGGAGTTCTGATTTAAAATGAAAAAGCAGTTGACCAAACACACAGCATGGACTGAAACAGAAGAGAGCAGGCAATTAAAATTTAGCAAAAGAACACAAATATGGAAAAAGTAGTTTGTGAACCTTAGCTGCCTTATGTTCTTTTGTCATCATTCCCAAGTTCACTGAAACATTTTGCAAAAACTTTTAGAGGTCCAATCACAAACAGCCTACTAGTTCTGCAATGAGTAATGTTAAACAGCTAACTGCAAATTAGCCTGTAGGTTACAACACCCTACTTTACCTTTTAAGCGCACACTACTCACTACTAAGAATCACTTTATATGTCCTCATATGCAAAGACAGAGTGCTGTCATACAAGATGGTAGAGTTGCGGAGGACATGTGAAAGGCAGAAAAAGATGGGTTTGGTGTATTGGCATTTTGCTATTTGCTGGCACTTGGCCCTGAGCAATGTAAGAGCAGTCAGAAGCAGTCTTGGAAGACAGCTAATGTGAAAGCTGATACTTAGTCTCCTATAGGGATGAGCGAGCGAGAATATTAGGTTCGATCTCGCGGTGAATGAAGGCCTTTCTCACTTACCGAAAATGTAAGTGAGAACTGCCCTCTGATTCACCCAGAGGAGGAGCTCTCGCCCAACAGGAGGATTTCCATGGCTGCATAATGCATGGAAATCCTCTACGAGGATGGAAATCCTCTACGATCCCCAGGCACTAGAGGTTAAATAACCTTTAGTGCCCCAGAGATCGCAAACAGGAGGATCCTCCTCTTTTAATTTCCTCTTACGATGGTTTCCCGAAATCGGTTCGCAGAAATTTTGGGGAACCATTGGAAGTTCAAGGAAATTTTCATCCCTAGTTTCCTACAACTAGTGTGAAAGCTTATACCTAGCCCTCCTGGATAGATGCTTACCTAACTTGTCTTGTAGATGATACAGCCTGATGCATAGCCCTTACATTGCATGAAATTTAATAAACCCCCCCAATATTTTACCAGTCATCCTCATAGTGCCTTTTTAAAAAGTACTGCCCATTCTGTGCTATTTCATGCTCAGAATATGGTAGGGGTGGTTTCTGTATGAAACCAAGCCGATGGCTAATTAGCTAGTTGCCACACAGATGCCCTGCAGAGCTAGAGGCGTGACAACCAGGGAACTGGCATTTTCAGATTGAAAAGTCAGCAATTACTCAATCTATACTCCCTTAGTTAAATTTAAAGGTAATTTTAAGTCCCCTTTGAAGTACATTAAAGAAAATACATTTAGATAATAGGCATAGCATATATTTAAAGATAATTCATTTTATTTTTTTTCCTAGTTGGAGCTAGTGTTTAACACTTATTCAGTATCATAATGTGTATGAAACCTACTGGTGTGTAACAGAAATATCATTAAGTTAGTTAAGACTGCTGACTTTGCTTGCTCTTCCCACTTTGCCAGGTGGGTAAAAAATAATTATTTTTCTGCATATCTGGATGGAAAATATATCCTGCATTAGTATCTCTTATTATTTAAATGTACTTTCAAATGTTCACATACAAGGTGAGGTCAACCAATTGAGCACTCAGCGCACTTTCACGAACGCGCATCCTGCTGTTGAGCAAGAAATAGAGCTCTCTAAACATCAGACATACTCAAAGGAACAATTTATTCCAACGCTCTGTGTTTTTTTTTCACAGCATGTACCCTGTCCGATAATTGATACTGAACTAGCAGAAACAGCCATGACAGAGACCTCACCTACACCGACTGTATTTCAAAGCTACCAGACAAATTTAAACTCCCTTAACAGTTAATTAGGATTAAAGGTAACTGGCTTCTGTTGAAGCACAAAAAAAATCAAAACCAAAAAAAAACTCTTGGAACTTTAAAACAACAGTCTACCGAATGACCTTGAAATTTCAAAACTTTATTTCTTTAGACGAAATCAACAAGCAGCTATCAGTTCAGGCTCGACGTAGTTCTACATATCAAACAGCGACACAGTACATATCTCTTCTAATACAAACGTATGTCAATACCTGAAATCCCAAGTGTTGTGCTTAATTATAGGATCGGCTATAGTAAGCCGCTTATTCGCCTGAAAATGCAATAAAAATATATTTTAATTGACAGGAAACATTGATAAGAGCAAAGCATGGCTGTATTGAACAATTACAAGGAGTTTACTTTTAATTTACTTTTTAATCATTCTTCTTTTAATCAGATAATTGTTTTGTTCTTCTTCCCAAAACTCATTAAGTTACATCTGGATGGGATATAATAAATCCGTTAACATGACATTTATTGTTTTATGGAAATATTAGACTGTTAAAGAGTGACTAAAGTCAATTTTTGGCTTGCCTTGCTAGACATTTCTTGTTTTCAGAGTACAAATGTAAGGACAATTGTCGTTATTTGAAGCTATAAACATATTATTAAAATTGGTATTGCACATAATTAATTTTCACGATCAGGACTTTGGTCCTTTGGTATATAGAGTGTATGTTTACAGGTCTCAGTAGTTCTAGCAGTCATATACTTATACACAATCATTAAAGTGAACTGTCACTTACTGGATGGCTCACATCAAAGTTTCAGTCAGATAAACCCAACCTCAAAGCTAAAAGTGAGCAGGAAGTGTCTCTATAAATAAGTCTTAGTGCCCTGGGAGTTACCACTTGCCTGACCTGGGAGGTATACACCACTTGCAAAAGTAATCTCTTAGAGATACACAGACAGCAATTAAAACCTGATTGACTGGGGGAGAGTTAACAGGTAGATTATGACCCCTTTCATGCTGCCCTATGTGTCAGATGATGGCACCCCAGCCATAGGCAGCCAAGGGTTTACAAATATAGGGATGGGATTTACAAAGCTGGTTAGAGAAGCAGCACAGCACACAGCAGGATGGGTGGTGATTTCAAATAGTTCATCCCCTTAGAATGACTGAGAAAGAGAAAAAGGAGCCAAGGCTCGTATACCTTCTGCTGTACCTACCACAGATATTTGCCACATAAGGGGAAAAATTATAGGTAAGCTGTGCAAGAGAATGGTTGCAGTGGGTTCTTGCCTGTGTAAGGACAAGGCTGACAGTGGTGTGGCTTAAGGGAGCTTAAAGCAACCTCACGTAGAGGTACAGCCCAATGCTGTCAGCCAGCCAAAAATTCAGAGCCGCCATCCCAATTCCCAGCCTAGCCAGCCAAGCCAGAATGTAGCCTAACCTGTTCAGTATTCACATCAACCAGGCCAGGACTCCAACTAGCTATCTCAATATTCAGGCTGCCATAGCCCAACCACCCAAAAACTTAGACCAGCCAGAACAGAACTCAATCCAGCCAGATGGTCTGAAAAAAAGATAGGATATATCTTTCAAAAATATACCTGTATAACTGTTTTATTCAATTATTTTGCATGGGACCATGCTGTGTTTTTCCCCAAAAGAAGGCATTTGCACCATGGTCACCATTGATTGCTTTTATGTTGTTCAAATAAATCACTACCTCTCCAAGATTGCAATCCATTCTATAGCCTTTGGTTCATTTAATTTTCCTTCCCCTTTCAATGCCTCCTTGCTGGCTTCCATGTAGATCTGAATCTATGTTGCTGTCAGATAAAATCGGGGTAACAAAAGTAATATCACAATTTTTTTTTGTCCACTTGTAAGTAGACTTTTTTTAAAATACTCATATTATTTAGGTAGACAACTTTGGTAGATTCTTAATCGAGTTATTATCAAGCTATATGGAGAATACTAACCCTGCTAAATTTAGTCATCAAATTGTCAATAACCATTGGTCATGAAATAATAATATTTAATTTGCTATATTATTGATCCCCTCCTGTTCTATCAGATTATTTTGACCAGAAGACGAAGTCACAAGGTGTTGAAAAGCCAATGTTTCGGGGTAGCTCAGGGTCCCTTCCTCAAGCCAACATAGTGAGGTGAGTCCTTTAATGTTTTTGTTGTTGTCAGAGTGCTTTTACAATAAAGCAATAATCATGTGCTGGTGACTTTGTTTTCTATTTTCATAAGTTCTACCCAGCTTTATGTGTGGTTGTTCTTTAAAGCACATTACAAGGTCTTTTCACAGTAAGGGGTGCATTCCTATAACAGACATTGCTTAGATTATTCTGACCCACACAGTTAAGTCCCATTTTGTGTATGTACAGTATGGCAAGTTTTGGATGGTAGGTATGTTTTGAGATACTTTACCTAGGTTGCCAATTTCCCCACAAGCTAATCTCCGATAGTTTACATGGTGACCAGAAGATAGTACTGAATCATTCAAGACTTCAACATTTATATGCATGACACATAACCACAAAACACCCACACTATCGAACTAATAAATACCATCTATTTTCCCTAACCTCCTTCTATAAAGTCATTGGCACTAAATTCCAGATGTAATTTAAATTTCAAAAACGTGACACTGAATAAAATAAAACACTATATATCATTAGCAATAGAGATTAGAAATTAAATTACAAACTAATTTTATTATTTGCTTTTACTGACTCCTTTTCTGTAATCATTTGATTTTTTTATTTACTTTTTTATGCATAAATAAAAAGGAGGCTTTTTTTATAAACTTTATTAGCTAGATGGGTTTTCAATTAATTCTGAATTTAAGAGTTGTTGGTTTCCCCTTGAATAAATTTGAGCTGCTTTACTGTAAGAAGCTGTGCATGCTTCAGTGGCACGTCACATCATTAATAGGTTTATTCAAAACTATAATTAGTTTATTGGATGCATCATTCCAGAGTGGTGGTTTGTAAGGATGCTTATTTATTGTACAAGAGTAATATCTATTATGCTGATTAACAATTCTCAAAGCCCCCTTAATGCTATTCATAAGCCTTCATTACCACTCCTATCATGCACTGTAAATCTCACCGAACACATGGAACAAACGAGGAATATGCTGTGACTGATGGAAAGTAAAATCCATTTGAGAAGCCTTTTCTTGTCATTTATACAAGTTTGGTGATAAAAAAAATAGTTTTATTCTGTATAAAAAGGGATTTTATCATCCGAAGGGAAAAGCATATATAAAGTAAATTTACTACCTGGCCCAAAAAAAGTCCCCAAGCTTGTGGGGGCAGTGTTATGATCTGGGGTTGCTTCTGTTGGTCACATCTTAGTTTAGCAATGTTATGTGCCCCAAAAAATCAGCTGACTATCTGAATATACTGAATGTCCATGTTCTTCCATCAGTTGATTTTTTAATTTTCCGATGGCATAGACATATTCCAAGAAAGCAATGTAAGGATTTGTTGGCTCAAATTGTGAAAGAGTCGTTCGGGGAGCAGGGGACATGTTCACATATAGATTGGCCACCAGAGAGTACAGACCTTAACCCCATTGAGAATCTTTGGGAAGACTTTACACAACGCTCCAACTCTTCCATCATCAATACAAGAGCTTGATGAAACAATAATCCAATTCTTCATGGAAATAAATATTGTGACATTACATAAGTTTAATAAAACCTTACCATGAATGCATGCCATAAAGTAAATGTTACCAATGAAATATTAAAGTGGCATTTCTAGTATAGTATTAGTTCTCAGTTCAACTCCCCTCAAGTCAATGGAACTTATCTACCCGAAGGTGGGTGGACAACATTCTCTAAATTCTACATGCTTCATTATGACTTGATGCCTCACTCTTATAGCTAGACAATAAAGGAGCTAAAGTGTACTGATGAAGTTACTTTAAAAATGGCCCCAATGTTAGTTTGACAACACTTTGAAACTCAGATGAGTTTAGTTTACAGTCTATCTGGCCACATGCATTATCACCTTTTCACATGTGCTCGTCATAGAGTCTGTACGGAACCATCCTGGCAAACAATGCTCAGGTACAGCTGTAATATTGGCATTGTCACGTGCACTCTTCAAAGTCAAGAGACAGCTATGACGGCTAATATTGAACAGGTAGGGGTGTCGTACATGTGTTATCACTTTCAGTAAACCAGTTCTAATTTACAATGATGTGCCAACAATAGGGCAGTACAAGACAAAAGTGGCTGGGGAGGCTGGGGAAAAACAAAAGGAGAAATCTGAGTGCCTAAAATGGATGAAAAAAAGTAAGAAAAAGTATTTTATGTGCCCAAAAATTGCACATAAAAAAGAGAGATCCTACAGTACCATTACCCAGGATGTAATAAAAACCTCAATTTCACTATAAACCTTTACTTTGCACATTTACCATTCTGAAGTGCGGATTTAAAATTAATCTTACCTCTGAAATTGCAGGAATTCTGGAGCATTGGCCATCCAGCACTCTGTAGGTCATCCTGGTATCATTAACCTTGAAAGGAGTACAATAAGTTTCATTATAATTCTAAACAAAAAGATATGTTAGGAAACAAATAATCTCAAGGTTGTTAAAAATCTAAACTGCAATTTCTTAGAATTAATGAATTTTCTATGAATTAATGAATTGTATTATGTAAAGTGATTCAACAATGGTTATTATGTAAAAGGTAATGTAATATAAAATGAAAAAGAGCAGATTGTGTTCAGAACAGATTAAAAGTAAAAAGAAAACATATTGAAAATAAATAATTCTGATTTAGACCACAAATTAACTACATTTATTATAAATTAACAAGTTCTTTTCATACATTGTTATGTCAAAGATGATTAGATGCATATTAGTAGAGAGGAATACACACTCATATATTATATTCAGATGTAACAAAATCCAGGTTTTTAGAATTTGTGATAAATTTCAAACCATCTTCATCCTCTTTTGTTTATAAAGACTAAGGGCCTATTGATACTAGTGTGCTACATTAGGGCATGTGTGTTAACATGTATTGCATTAGAGCATCCCATTCATTTAAAGGAAAACAGTAGGACTTGCTGTACTTTCAAGAGTGCTGTGCTACACGACCCACAATGGTGCATTTATTGCCATGTATGTTTGCCCTGAGGTTGAACAATCTGACATACTATAGAAAACTGTCTGCATCTGAAAACTACATTATTGGTCATGGTTTACCAATTGCAAGAATGACTAATTTCCAGGTTGCTTATGTTCATTAGTCTAGTGTGTGACATCTTTGGCGCTGGAGATAATATATTTTTTGCTTCATTCAATAAGATAAGTCAATCTTTTATTATCTGCAGAAGGAGTATCATTTATTAGCACACCAGAAAATAATCTTTATCTGGAGCTACAATTAAAATACTGAGCTTTTCCTTCATATTATTGGATGTAGTGGTGAATGTATCCAATGGTGGGTTCCTGTGCAGAATGTACTTGGAGCCCCCCTGCTGAACTGACTTGGAGCCCCAATGGGATTTCCTGTTGGCTGAAGAAGGTCCAACTCTCACTGGATACTCAAACTACACTCCTAAATTGGATCCTCTGAAAATTGATTAAAATTCCTGAAATATTCCACTGCAGGCTCTTATACAGACATAGACATTTCCAGCAAATTTTTGCATAATTAAATTGATTCCTGGTTCACCTATATTGCAGTACCAATTCATGCTGACCAACTGTGTTAAAAGGATCCCTTACTGGCCAACTCCCAATTTGCTCTGTAAAATGGCAAATACTGTGTTTATGTTATTAGACTTAGAGGGTCTAATTTATGAACACACTTTCATCAGTGAAGCTGGGTGATTAGGCAAACCTAGAAGGTATCTGGTCCAGGATTCAAAACATTGCTAGAAAATTGCAAATTATTTTAGGAAATCCATTCCAGGTTTTCTGGATTTCCCGGGTTCACTGTTGAAAGTGTATCCTCTTCAGTTTTGCTTTCATAAATCAGGCTCATAGGGTCAACATGGGGCAGATAGACTATCTATGGCCTCCTCAGCCAACAGGGTTCCCCACAGCCAGGGCTGGACCTATGGCATTAATTGCAATGCACAGGGTGGGAGCAGACAAAAGCCCCCCCCTGTCCGGACTGTCTGCAGGGGGTCTTAAAGGAGCCCCAAGTCAGATCTGCATATGGACCACTGTTAGCTACGTCCACCACTGCAGAGAACTGCAAACTCAGGTCCAGCCCATGACCGTTCAAAGTGTATTGCCATGGCTCCTTGTACTCCCAATCATGGATGACAACACAGGAGCACAATTGCTCTTTTAACAGAAAATGACAGAACACAGATCGTTATGGCAGAATCATCAGGTAAAAATATTTAGATCTGCTTTATTTTTTAAAATAAGATTTCCCCTAAAAGTGGAAGATTGCAATTTCAAACAATAACTTTCAAACTAAGAATTTAAAATATTGGTTTAGACAAGCAGTCATTAATTAACTTTTGATAGTTTTAGTGTAAGAAAGGATTCAACCAAAAATGCATTTATTATTTGTAATTTATTATGTTGTTTACACTTCCTTCCATCAAGGCCCATGTATTTCATCATAAAACCTTTCAACAAGTTTTAAGAGGGTCATATATTTCCAAACGCGTTTATTAATTCTATGCAATGTGTATGAAGAGGAGTGGAGTTTTATCTTTGCTGTACAGGTTGACAATAGAACATTGCTCGTTTTAGGGTTAATTTCTATAAACTGAAGGAAATGGAAATGGATTTGTTGTGTGAAGTGCAGAATTGCTCTAGTCCCTGTCTGTAGACCTGTAGCTGCTGTCCAAAGGTCTCTAAAGCTGAAGGTGAATTTAGGTGAATATAAAAGACACAAATTCCTTTCCCTCTTTCGTTTGTGTTTTATATTTCTTCTTTTTTATTGTTTGTACCATTTTTGAAAAATTTTTAACTAAAGAAGCTAATTCATGCAAATGAATATAGAACTTACAATTGAATTTGTTCCACTGGCTCTAGCTGTACCGAAGAACTATCTTTCTGCCCCACCCCACACACACACAATGGGCCTTACTTATTAAAGCTCTCCCAGGTTGGAGAGAATAAACTTTCATTAGTGAAGCTGAGTGATCTAGCAAACCTGGAATGGACCTGATCCAGGACTGAAAACATTTGCTAACAAATAGCAAATAACTTTTAGAAAATTGATTCCAGGTTTGCTGGATCACCTAGCTTTACTGATGAAAGTGTATGCTCTCCAGCATTGGAAAGCTTTAATAAATCAGGCCCAATGTGTGTGTCTATGACATCAGAACTTCCTAAAATGATACTATGCCTAACTTTTAGCCAAATGGACAATGTTATGTTAGCAACCTGCCTTGAACACCCCTGGAGCATTCAGGTTTTCCATCCCGGAGCAGGCCATGGAGAGTGAGCCTTCTGCTTGTTAGCACTGTCCAATAGCATGCACTGTTTTCTACTTTGTATGTAGAATACTAATCTTTGTTAATAAAACTATTTTATATATGATAAATGCATTAGGTCTGTGCACTCAGCTTGTTTCCTACACCATTGGATGTCTCTGCCTTTAAAATACCTGCAGGATCTAAGCGTTTTCCCCATTTGGATGTTATAGGTTATCATCGAACTGTTGGAAATGTTTACCGATTTTTGTGACTCCAGCAGTTTTGTGCACTCATGTGCTTGCCCTTTTGGTGCATTTTAAAATGTATTTTAGCCTGCCAAAAGAGGAGCAAGGGGAATAAAACAGATGAGGACAAGAAGTAGATATCCAGACTCTATTGTGAATGGTCCATTTCATCTTACAAGTTTTAGGTTACATTATGGAGATTTGCTGCAAAATCATTAAAATACTCCTAATGAAAGAGAACCATGCTAGTGAGATTTAACAATATACGGATGTCACAATACAAATCAATAATGTTCTATAATGATATTTTTAGAAATAGGGATATTGAACATCAGTCAAGGACTTCTAGTGGTGCCTCATGATTTATGCCCCTGCATCAGGAAATTTGTCTATGGCTACACACTATTTATTAATAGCCCTACTTATCTCCTGCAAAGAAGTACGGTTATATGAGCCATGACTCCCTGTAAAAGACTTGTATACAAGACTATTTCCATTATGTCCTTATTCATGCTTGGTAGTTTTTTTTTTTTTTTTTTTTTTTAAATACAAGTATGTTAGAAGTGGGGTTTATGCCACCCCTACAGCACTACAGCAACCAACCCATTAGTTTTTCTTCTGGATATGCATATACATATATATAAAAATATATATATATATATATACATTAAGTCAGTCACAGGGAGGTGGCTCTGTGGTCTTGTGTAATTACAGTAATGAAAAGGGAGATTGCGAACCTGGTATCTGTAAATCTGGACAGCCTCAGATGATATATCCAAATAAATATAATATTTTCAAATAATATATCTGACAGTAAAAGTAAAATGTTTAGTATTTATTAAAAAAAAAAAGGTTTTACTGACGTCACCCGATCTTATGCATATAGAGATCATGTGATTTGTCTTCCTGAAATCTTGAAAAAAAAGGCATCGGACATTAGAGATAAGCGAGCGAGCGTTTTTAACTTTCTCTGCAAATTCGGACGTTCTCGCTGACCGAAATAGCCGATGAAGCTCGAATTAAAAAAAAATGTTCAAAAAAAAAAAAAGATTGCGGGCTGCGCTGATCAATGAATGCCAGAGGCTCATCTCTGTTGGGCATGCACGGAAGGAGCAGCCAACAACCTCCTGAGATATGTGACGTATGTATCCCAGGAGGCTGTTGGTCCCCCAACAGAAGGGGAGGGGTCCTCCTCTAAAAAAGTTGAGAAAACATTTTTTTAGAAAATTAAAAAAAAAAAAATACTACCTTATATAAAAGGGTTAGCCACTCTTTATATAATGTTAAAAATGTGGTGATAAGTCTGTAGAATGTCTTTACTCTTTTATCCACTGCTACAAAAAAATGCCAATTTGGTATGATAAAACCAAAGCCCTTATAAGGCAGTACCCCTTTAAATCTGTTCTGACTGCAAAAAAGGGCATAAAACGCTTGACTAATGATATCATTTACTTAGGGACACAAGAGTAGAACAAGTGTTAATAGCCAAAAAAGCACAATTTGCCCATGATTGGTTCATTAGTGTTTGAACAATTTGTGATGGTGATTTACACTGAACTGAGAACTTTAAAAAAAAATTCTAATTATGCGGAATGCATAAGATGCATTTTAACACACATTTTATTGAGAACCTGTTAGTCTTAATTTTCCCTGTATATACAACTCTAAAATGCACCAGCTGGGAAGGCATTATAGTTGAGCAATAAAGCTTTATGTTGGCTCTTTATTTAGCTGTACATTTTAGATCTTTATCTCCAGCTCCTGCATTTATCTTATTTTATGTTTATCATATTGATTTTGTATGTCTCAGTGCAGAAAGCATTACTATGTAAATTATCAGAGAGTTAACGCTGAGTTGTGGAGTCATGAGGAGCAATGCTGCAGCAATCCCTGCGCCTGATAAAAGATTCTTTTGATTTTGTTAAAATGATCTTTTAGTTTTTAATATAGCAAAGGTATTTTATATCAATGTACATGGAATATTAACTCTTTAGGCTCAGACGTCATCGAATACGAAATGGCTACGTAATGTATAAACGTGTGTTGATTAATTTAAATATTATATATATAAAAATTGAGAAGAGAATAGGACAGCAGGGATTTTTCTTGGCATAAATGTGTATTTCAGTACAAATGATAAAAACATATAGGATATTATTACATATCTTTAATGAATTGGAAGAAACTTATTGGTCCAATCCCCTGACATAACAGTTGATTGAACTGTATGCTATTAGTAATTTAATCAAACATATATCTAAGGCTCTAAATAGATTCAATTTGGTACTGATATATATATATAGATATATATATATATATATATATAGATATAGATATATACATTTTCGATACCATTTATATTTTTAATGCTGTATTTGAATCAGACAATTACAGTAATAAACAGAGGCACACTGACACTTAGAGTCTACAGTGGTCTCTTCAAACTATAACTATTATTTTCTACAGATCACTACCTTTGTCATAGCTGACACACTAATAACATAATTAAGAAGCACTCTATCTGAAGTTGTTAGTGACACCTGGACTTGACATCTAGCAGTTGCAAACCATGATAGCTGGTTATCAAAGAAAGAAAGGTTAATCACCAGCACTGGGCATCAACTTTATACAGTCTGCATGTAAGGAGATGTAAAGGGATTAAAAACTACATGCTCTGCAAAACACATACAAAGACAAGAGGCTGGAGGAGCTCGGAACAAACAAGCTTGCAATATATAGTTGATCTTACATATTTCTCTCACTTTCAGTCTGGGTTACAGTGGTCACCAGAACAAATAGACCAAGGTATTCCTCCATGCAAAGACACAATCAGCAATGAAAACCCTAACAATGAATATCTCTTATTGTTCCTTTTGGTCTGTTAAGTCATTTATTGAACATGTTTTGTTATTTATGTTGGAACAGTCAAAAAAAAATACCTGTTGATTTTGCCAAAAATCTGGTGAGCTAAAAACTTCCTGAGATTTCTTTTTCTGCACAAGGAGGGAAAATATACTTAAGTTACAAGTACATAGGGCTGAAAACACATGATTAGAAATTCAGAGTTGTGTTGTCATGTTAAAGATAACAGTATAAATACACTGGACTGGTTTGTTATCAACAGTGTCCTTGTACCATGATAAAAAAGGTAAAAATTTGAGAAATCGTCAGGTACAGGTAGTCCCCGAGTTACATACGAGATAGGGAGTGTAGGTTTGTTCTTAAGTTGAATTTGTATGCAAGTCGAAACAGGTACAATATGTTAATAAATGCAATTGGGACAGATGTTTGTCTCAACATATTATTAGGCAGCATGATGTCAGTTACTGTATAAACTACTCACTGTAAGCTAACAACAAACAAAGCAAAAAAAAAACCTTATGGAGCCTAGACATTCATTAATTTCTAGAGTAGCTTGTGCTATGAAAAAAGAAACAACTTTGACAATAAACAGTTACAAATAAAAGATTTCTTCTGCAGGTCATGAAAACTGCCCCTCCCCCCACAAAGCCTCCACCCTGCACATGAGGGATCAGGGAAGCCCGTTCATATCTAGGAGTTGTCCATATATCGGATGTACTTAATTCGGGGACTACCTGTATTTCAAGAATTGACATTTTTAATAGTTTGGATTTTTTTTTTTTGCCTTGAAATACTCAATAAAGGAAATCTGTAATAAAACAGAATATTCGTTTTCTAGTTGCATGTGGTTTCCTTGAAGTCAGGACTAATCAGCATACTCTTTTCATTGCCTTCAAAAATTCTGAAGTCAATAAATTGATAGGACATTTGGAGAATTAGCATATTCAAACACAGATCTTAGCAATAGCAGCCTAATCACTACCCCTCAAGGCTGCCATCTGAAAATTCTGGCCCCATAACCTGTAAACTTTCTGGGCTCCTAGCATTGTAAATATCAAACTTTTTAGAACAGGATCTGGGACAGAAGTACCCCTGGTCCACCTATGATGGCGACCCTACTACCCCTTGCTAACAAATGAGATTTTCCAGCACTGGGCCAGCGAAATCCACTAAGGCAGGGGTGGACAAACATTTTAGCTCAAGGGCCACAATCAGTTTTTAAATTTACCAGATAGGCCAGGCCAATATTATATAGATGGAGAGTATTTGAATGAACTTGTATAAATTATGTGTAAATGCGGGCCAGATAAAAAAGTCCAACAACAAGTTTTCCCATGCCTGCACTAAATGGTGGCCTTACCTCGCTGACTCACCACTTGCTAATGTGTTACCCATCGTACAAGGCAGATAATGTGTTAAGAATTTGTTTTATTTTTTCAATTTTGCACACTGTTTTTATACCTCTGATTTTATATTTATATATTTTAATATACAATAGATATAAACAGCAATCACAGGAGGAGGTTACACTTGTCGGTTTTGCACATACATATTTTCACAAATGTTATAGCCTGTCAAAGTAATGCAGTGCTCTCCTAAACGGTGCAATCACCTCTCTTGTTATCTTAAGTTGTATGTATAATAAACACCTTCTTACTACTGAGCATAATTAGGGAAACTAACTAAACTAACTAAAAGAAATGAAGGATGTTGTCTTAAAACAAGGAGTTGCTAAAAACAGTTAATTTGTATTCCATGACCTGGTTTCATGAAGTCTTTGTGCCCACTTTCTCCTGGGCACAATGCCAGGTATGATGATCCTAAAGCTTACAGAGCATCTTACAGAAGAGATTATAAAAAGAATATAAAAGAAGGTTATAGGTATAAAAAAGAGAAAAGTATGGATATTTTTATATGTAATAAATATATATTTTTTTATATGTAATAAAAAAGAGATTGAAAGATGTAAAACAAAGAACATTTAACACATTTGTATAGACTTTAATGAGTAAAAACTAAAATATTATTGAAATCACATCTGATAAAATGGTAACTTGCTTATCCTAGCCATGGTGCAGTCTACGGTCTGAAATAGCAAGAGCTTTATACTCATTGCTGGATCTAATGAAGATGAGAAAAAAGGGATTTAAGGTGCAGCAATATATTGAAAACCAATAGTGGATCAAACATGTACAATGTTACATTTCACAATTGTATACATGAAAATTCATCATAAATTATTCCCACTGAATAAAGTTGAGTGGGAAGTGCAGAAAACTAGACAATGGTTCCTTTTTGAACAGAAACAAAATAAAAGAAGGTGTAACTGTCACAAATGTAACAAATCCTTATGATAATGCTGGGAATTATAGATAATAAGTAAAATTAATATGGGGTAATGAAGTGGGGTAATAGAATCATAATAATTTTACTTAATATCTATAATTCCCAGCATCTGAATTGATGTCCTCTCATTATTACCTGCAGTATCGACTCCTTTAGGTACTCCTTACACATGCTTCTAATTCTAACTACTTTATAACCTTTCATTCATTTTTAAATGTGTACCATTATCATAAGGAATAGTTATCATAATCATTATATTAATCATATGTGTAACAGTAATGACTATAAAGCTTTATAGTATTCTCCATAAATAATGATCCAAGTTAACTCTAAATTTGTGTATAATATTTACAAATTTATTATTGTTGATGGGAAAGATATTTTTCATAGTAAATATCATATGTACCTTAGAAAATTATCAATATTGTATTCCTAACCCGGTACTACACTGTCATTTTCCAACATTGTAAAATGTTTATTTTGCACATTTATGTACACAGTCAATATTTGAATTTTTTTCTCTATATAGTTGCACTCTGATGTCCACAAATCCCCGAGGAAGCCAGTATAGGTGAAATACGTTAACCTCTTCTTATATTTTGTTTCTGTTCAAAAAGGAATCATTGTTAAGTTTTCTGCACTTCCCACTCTACTTTGTTCTTGGTTATTATGCTGCTTGCTACTGAGGGGTCTCCCTCTGTGGCTGGGAACCCCAGGGACGCCGCAGGCTCGCAGGGCGGGTAAGTTCCTTACAGCTATTAGTGTTGTGCACACTGTTGTATAGAGAAGCTGAAAGAATCTTGGAGCCATGGGAAAAATCCAGAATATGGGCTGATTTATAAGTACATGCCTACAAAGAGATAATTATTGCGTCTGAAGTTGTTCTAAGTGTCTATTTCAGTAATACATACACCACAGGACATTGAAGGAAACCTTAAAATTATCACCTGAACAGGTGTTCCCATCGGAAGATCCCCATCTCTTGATCTGGTGATGAATCTTAAGTTTTGGATTTCCTAATAATTTCTGTCTAGGTGACAGTGGAAGTTTGAAGGAACAAATAAATTCAGTAGCACATTGTAATATATCACATTTGTAAAAATGTTATTGTCCTGGACAACTGACAAAAGCCCCACCTAGGGCATTAACTTAGTGAGCTGATTGTCAATTGTCTTCAGCAAAAAATTTTTTTTAAATGTAATATCCTACAGTATTAAAACTTGTAACTTGTAGCTTTGAGTTGTACATTTCGGAACGTGTAGTCTCTAACCAGGTCACCTGGATAGCTTGGAGAGTGACTAACTATGGGGGCAACAGATCAACTCTTTTCCCAAAGGTTTCTCAAAACCATACTGGTAGGTTATACAATAAAGCAATACTGGTGCAGGGGACCAGGATATAATATTCAATTAATAATTGTGGCATGCACCCCTTTAAAGATACCTATAAATAATGTGGCACGAAAGATTGGGGTTTTTAGTTTAAGGTATTAAACCACAAAAGGAAACAGTTAAAATTCAAAATTTCTTAATTACACAAATGAAAAAAATATCAACACTTTAAACATTTAAAAGAGTTAGGATATCAGTGTGATAGAGGCAAGTAAACACTTTTTTTGATACACAGTTTACATAAATTGAATAGTTTTAGTTAATACATAATTTTCATATACGGGAAAGTTTTACTTGATAACGCGTTTCACATAGTCTTCTCTGCTTCATCAGACCAGAAACTATGTTAGATAAGTAAAGTATATAGGTTTTCTCTGAATGTAAAGGAATTTAATAGATCTACATTTTTATGATTACAATTTTCAGACTGTGGGATATGATTATGATTGATACCACCTTAAAAGAAGCTGCAGATTTTCCTGAAGGAGATATGATGGTAATGCCCTTTTGTCGTGAAACAAGCACCAAACTATATAACAAAATATATATTGAAGTGTGTGAGAGGCTCCTGGTTTATATAAAGAGAGACGTTGTTGTTCAGTGTTGTTTTTCACTATTCCTATTATTAGTCTATTATTCTTATTATTGGACTAATAGTCTCTAAGTGCACTTAACATTTTATGCAACCATAAAGTATAGCCTTGTGAAAATAAAAAGCCACTGTGAAAAAAAGAGGTAGTAAAAATAGGATTTTATGGGTTTAAAAAAATCTTTTTTTAATTCTTTACAGTCTTTTTAAATGGGAACATGGTAGGAAATTTGTGTCCTTTTCCTGCAAACTTTGCACTAATAGGTGTCTAGGTTTCTCCTCTGAGAAAACTGGGAGAAAGAGACTAATGTGAATTAAATATTTTAAAATTTAAGCTACCTTTAACGTGATGCATTGTAGTGGTATGTCATCTTTTAGCTCCTCTTTTTCATGAATTGTAACATCTGTTTTATAGAACCCTTACAAGCCGCCCTCTAGGTCAATGTAATTTGTAAGCTTTATAATACTAGTAATGTTAGAACATCTGCAGTAAATACTATCTTTGTTTCGGGCATTAATATGGAAACTGTAGAATTCTAAGATGTTAATTCCTTCCCCAAGGTATAATATTGTTTCAGGTAGATTAAATGTAGACCAAAAATTAAATCAAATTATACTTTGTGTGCTGCGTTTTCTTGAGGGAAACAAAAACCACTGAAGTGTAAACGTCTAATTAATTATGTGTAATGCTAATGGGTTTTAAATTAAAATACTTGCAATATTTAGCTCGACCGATTTCTATGTGACAAAGAAAAAAAATATAAGAACAAAGCAAAATAAACTATATGTGCTAAGAGTGTCAGATAAAATGTCATCTCCAAATTAGTCTTCTGCAAAATGCTAACATTTTTTCCAGGGCAGTCTCACTTCCTAATTTAAACAGAAACTCCTGGGAAAAGAAGAAGAAGGGTTTTAAACTGCATCTATTGTCTATAGATTACATTTCTCATTCCCCTGCCTACTCTGTACCGTCATAAACCAAGGTTGTTGTTTTGATGCTAGAGGATTCTGCAACAAGTATTGGATTCAGTTGCAAACCGAAGGCTTCACTTCTGGGATTCAATCTCCAGCAATCAAAGCCTCTAAAGTATCCAAGTGTACACCCAAGGGAACATGTGCAACCTACTGAAGCCCAGCATATCCCACTGTGTGCAGCTTCTGACACTTTTTATCCATCTCCTCCTGTGTGCAGGTCATAATATTGCTTACCCCCCTCCTTAGTATTTAGTTAATGACACCTCTCACTCTTCTCCATTGTGTAAATTTCCAAAGACCTCTTACCCCTCATCTCTGTGTGCAGCTCCTGAGACCCCTCACACTTGTGCAGTTCCTTAGACCTTTCATCCCTCTGCTCTATGTGCAGTTCCTAGGATCACTTATCCCATGTCTCTGTGTACGATTCGTGGGACTTCTAACCCCTCTCTTCTGTGTGTGGCTACTTAACTCTCTAGTTTGTTTGTAGCTTCTAAAGCTATGTACACACTTACAATAATTATCATTGGAAACGAACGACTAACGACCGTTCATCTGATAATCGTGAACAAAAAAAGTGCACAACGACTGACCAACGATGCCGACGAAAGAGGATTGTCGCTTGAAACGAATGACCGTCCAGGCAGATCTGATTGAGCGAAGATCGATCGCTATCAATGGTGTACGGTCGTTCAGTGATCGTGAATGTTCTCATCATATGCGATGAATGAATGTTCATTGCAGGTGCTTCACTGTGTCTATGTGTGTATACATAAATATATATAAAACCTTGCACTCTTTTTCTCTATGTGCAGTTCCTTGGACCTCTTAGGCTATGTTCACTCTGCCAGTGAGGTTGCAGTGTGCGTACAGCTTCCTCATGCCTGGGAACCATTGCCTCTTGGAAGATGGGACAGTTTTTCCAAGTGGCAGCTCGATAGGGATTGAATGGGAGCAGGTCTTTAGGAACCAACAATGTGGCATGGTGCCAGCTGCGGGGAGCTGCATGGAATCTGTTTATCGCAAGGCAGATCTGAACCCGCCCTAACCTGTTAGGTGTTCCCAATGTAAGAGTTATTCTTCCTACTGACCATCATACTAATGTACCGTGAGCTGTGGATATAGTAATTATAGTAGGGGCTCCCTGAGACCTGAAAGATATTTCAAGGGGTTCCCCCATGTTATAAAGTTTGGAAATCACTAATTTTCCTTTTCTCCACTCTGATTCACTGAAAACCACAAAGCATTCATTGTCACAGTTCCCTCCAGTTTTTCTTGTGAATATTTTTGCTATCAAACTTAAAAATATACACAGTAGCAGAAACCACAAATTACTTACTGTTTCTCGGCTGGAGAAAATGTTGCTCTAGGATCCCATGGCATTCCACTTAACATTTGCTTAAATGATCTTAAAGGGAAGATGAGAGTTCAGCAAGGCTAATCCTGCCCTTGAGCAAAAGTACTGCATACGCATCTAGCCATGTGGCCGTATGATTGTTGGATCCCAGAAAAGCATTTCTATTACTAATGCTGTTCTAAAGTTGTTCGGTTTTCTATTACTGTTTCTTTGTTTATAACCGAGGAATGAGTAGATGAACTACAACTCCCATGTTAACAATAGATCTTAATTTTATATTATCGTTGAAGGATTTGTATTTTGACCATTCATTTCTGCGATTTGTATAATTTGCTGCAATTAGGTTACACCTACTGATGTACTCACAGCATTTGAATGCAGAGCAGAAGCAGAAAACTGATGAGCTCCTCTCCTTCACACTCTGTTGTCTCCTTATAGCAGAATTTCCCATTCTGAGATTTTGCTGTACAAGGACCAAAAGAGGCTGATACTAAATCCACTTTATTTACTTATACTGATTTCATTTGAAATACATTTTACATTGCATTACTGAATGCAGATATTCATTTAATTGTGTTCCTTACATTTAGCTTTAATCCATTTATAAAGAAATCATAAACACAGTGCAGCGGGAAATAGTTTGCAGTTGCAAAAACAATCAGATTTTAAGGTTTACTAATTTAGACCACTCAGAACAATAAAAATGAATTCTGATTGCTTTCTATGAAAATAGCAAACCTCTGTACTATACCTAATGGGGTGTTGTGAACTGACATCTTTTTACCGCCTGGCTTTTGTAGCTAAAGCTGCAATTCAATGGATCATGTCCATGATAAATCCCATGGATCAGAGCTGTCCAACTCCAGTTCACTGGGGCCACATATAGAGTATTATGTAGTATTATAGAGTGTCATGTCATATATAGAGTCTGTTTTGGTAAACCATAAAAAAAAATACTAAAAATATATGTAACTCCTGGTCCTTGAGGACTGGAATTGGACAGCCCTGCTGGACATTACACTCAAATTTAATGCAAATTTGATGGAACTTAAAACTGGTTTTGACACAAACAACTTTAATTGTCAGCTTCAACTAAAACAAATTGCTGTTTAGTTTACAGAATATAGCTGGGAAAGCTCATAAAATTGTCTTAAAAATCAGTTCGGTATACAGGAATTTATAATGCCACTGGGGGGTTGCTGTAGACATTTGCAGGTTCCTCTAAATTATCTGATAAAAGTCTCCTTGTAATTGCAGTAGTTTTGGGGTTCTCCCTATGACAGATTCTCATTATGTACTATTAAGGTTTAATACAAAACTTCTCACCTATGTTCCTCCTGTAATTTGTTTTTACTTTGATCTTGACTCATGCAATCCTCTGCTTTTTTTTTTATTAAGCCTAACTACACTATGTTAAAGTATATGCTGGGTCAATACCCGGTTTTGGATGATAAAGAAATTAAATTACAAAAAAATGTTTGGGCTTGATATATGCCTTAACTTGTAAAAACTTTTTCTATTGCAACCTACCTAAATAAAAGGGCATATACTCCTCTAGTGATACTCTCCTGGCCATAACATAAACCACAAAGACCAAAAAACATCATTTGTCATGCACTACTTCATCACTAAGTGTGTGGTTTGGGATCAGTGAGCCTTACAAGACCAGTAAACGTAAAATACAAATTACCTGGTGTTAATGCTCGGTCATGCTACTGTCTTAGCTTAGGGCTTCTGCAGTCAAAGTTTAGTATAGTATGCTCTACATTCCTTTCTTTCTGCTCCATCACTTGTTTGAGTATTGCTGCTGTCTAAACAGGCTTCCTAAAGATCAATTAGTTACAATGAGCTTCTAACTTTCCTCCATTATGTAATGAAATACAGGTTAGAAAAAAATGTTTTTTAATATAAAGTTTTAATATAAAGTTACAAAGACAAAAAAATGTAATGCATATATATATATATATATATATAAATATATATATATATATTTATTTATATATGTATTATTATTATTATTATAACTATTATTAATATAAATTTTATGCCCAATCAGTACCATGAAATACTTACCTTTATCTGAATTTTCCTAAAAAAAAAAGTAGTGTATTTCCTGTTCATAGTTACCTTATATCTGCACTAGTAAATTATCTATCGTTAAGTTCAATTGGTTGATGGGTAGGAATGAGAAAATATGCCTCTGGCATTCTCGTGAAAATTTCCTTGAAGTTCCGATGGGTCTGAGAAATTGCGGCGAAATTTCGTGAAACCAATTTCACTAAAGGAGGATTATCGCGGCTGTATTCTTAAATACAGACGTGGGAATCCTCCTGTCAGTGAGCCCTCATTCCGATTTGTAGTGTCCGGTAAGTACACTGCTGTATTTACCACTACTTCAACTTCATAAAATTACAACAGGGTTTCCAGGTGAGGTGCCCATGATTGGGACCTCCTTTGAGAGCATGCAGGCCGCATCTATCCTATCTATATCTATTTATAGGGTGTGGTGTTGCTTTGTTTTTGACCTCTATTGTGTCATCCTGGCAAGGGAGCTCGTATGGGTTCTCAGAAAGGAGGCTTTGGTTGCCTACAAATTTATTCAGCCAAATTCACTAAGGAAGAATACATAAATTAGGAGTTGTGGACTACTTAAATATAAAGACCAGATTAAAATACCTTTGCAATGTTGTTGGGAAATATATTCATGTTCACGTATTTGAATTATAAGAAGCAAAGAGATGAGCCAGTTCTGCTTATATCTAAAACCCCTTTTTTAGATGGGCTAACTCTTTTAGAGAACTCTTTTATAGTCAGCATTACGTAGGGAAGAGCTTTCTCCTATATAAAAAAATGTATGTGCAGTAAGTCACCCGATCTTGTGCCTGCACAGTCTGAGATCTGAAAAAGAGGAAAGAAGATGGCGGCACCCAGTGTCCACCTTGTGTCAGTATGAAGACTGAATGGCCAAGGACTGCCTTTCCTAGGATCGTGAAGGGATAAACATCTTTCACTAGTGAAGATAGGTGTCTTTTTTTTTTTTTACATTATAGTTACACTTTAAGTTGCAATTATTAAATATGGCTCCCAGCTCTATGGCAATATAGCTGAAAAAAACAATTTTTAACAATGATCGTCATTGTTTGATTTGATTTACAGTTGGTGACAATGCTTTTTAGTGGGTTTGCCTTGACGGTAAATATTGATGGGGTTGTGGTTGTTTCTGCTGGTGGCAATTGTGGGTGACATAATTTCCATTTGTTTTCCTAAAGATGGTATCTTTCAAGCTCTGAATCACACAAAAAATGTAATTTTCCTTTTAGTGTCTCATCCGTGACATCTGCCTTTGTTCCCTTTTAGCGATGCAACAATTCATTAAACCTAGTTTCTCCAGGATTTGATTAAAGTTTCATAAATAAAATAGGCTTTTTGTCAGAATGCATTGAGAGCAGCCTGGACAACAATGTAGCAGGAATTCTAAAAGCCATAAAACATCGCACTAGGACAGTCACCTTCAGCTGAGCGCATTGAGTTTAAATTTACAGTAATAGTGTGTTTCTTCCAGGAGTTCTCGCTGAGTTTGTTTGCAAACTGGTATGCAGTACTTACAAGTCTGTGGTTTCATTGACATATTCTCTTCCTCTCCTGCGGTTTTTAATTGAAATTCCTACGGCTCGGAGAATCTCCTGTAAAGAAAGAAGAAAATGAAATAAATAAAACTTTTGTGATTTCCAGAAAAACAGAAAAAAATGCTCATTTTTTTTCCGCTGGATCATTTGCAAATAATTAGTTTGAGATTTAAAGTTTATCTTGCACAAAAAAAAGATTGACTTTAGATGTAGAATTGGAGGAAATGCAATATTTAATTTTGGAGGTAATTAAATCGTCACTCGTAATATTTGTGCCTGGTCTGGCATGGGAAAAGAGCTCTAATCTAATAAAACATCACTGCTTATCAGAGCTATCTTTCAATAGTTTGTTTAAATGTCATGTTTTTATGTATTAATATTTTATGAACAAGAAGCATGCAGAAAAATGATTGTATACTGTATTTCATGATTCTAAAGTTTCATTTTCTTTCCAAAAAGGCTTCATTGCTTGTATTATGATCTTTAGTCTATACAATAAAAATTGTTGACCTTCTTTAACATATTTGACCAGGGAAACAAAAGATCTTTAATCTAATAATGTCTACAGATAAAGGTGAGATACTAAAAAACTAAACACAGAAAACATAAAGATATACACAAACACATTGATATCATGATATTGTGGAAAAACAAGAACATCCTTGGTCTCAGAAACTGCCCCTTTAGAAGAAATACTTTCCTCAGGGTAGATTTGAATAACTGGCCACCAGTCTCTGACAACAAGCCAGTAACATTTTTGAACACACCCCCTTTCAACATTCTTTTAGTTTCAAGATATTCGTAGTTCCTTTCATAATTGGTCCAAATTAAAAAAGAACCACATCTTTTCAATAGGATCAAATCAGAGCTATTAGGGGTCAGTGTTTCAGTTGTTAAGAAAATAAGGTATGGGGGCCTTTAGTGGGTAAGGGCAGTGATTTCTAGGAATGGGTGTAGGGTGGGACGGGTCAGAGCCTGGACTTGGCTTTTTAAATATTGATCACATAAAAAAGACTCTTGATCTCTCCATTGATGTACAAGAATGGAACAATTTGAGGGGCAATAGACAACTAATGTGGAATGCTTGAATAGTTTGGATATCAAGAACACAAACAGTCAAGGTGGAACGTTTGAATAGTTTGGACACCAATAATATGCAATTAAAGTTGGTACTCTTGAGAAGGTAGTTTATTGGAGTGGCTTAAACCTCATAGGTTTGTCTCCTACACCAATCTGTGAAAGAACCCAGCTCCCTTGTGTGCATTGATGGAGGTGTTACGGGTTTCCTCTCCCTGGCAGGTGACATGGGATTACCTAAGGTGTGGAATCTAAATGACCCCTGGGTCTTCATCAGCGCACCCGGAAAGGAGTGATGGGCCGGTGACCCTATTGGCCACCGGGCTGCTTTGCTGCAAGACTGTCCCCACCGGGGGTTGACACGGATCAGAAGATGTCCGCTTAGGAATAGTGATGAGGTCAGAAAACAGTGAGTCAAGTCAAGGTAATTGGACTGGCAGAGGTCAGGCAGGTGGCAGGCAAGGCAAGGTCAGGTAACAGGCCGAGGTCAGGACAAGCAGCGGACAAAGCAGAGTCAGGTAACAGGTCGAGGTCAAACACAGAAAATCCAAACAGACAACTAGCTGGCAGAGAGGCAGGAAGTGCACTGAGGATGCAGCAACCTGAGTCTGCAACTAGAGAGGTTTAAAAAGGCCCAACAGCCAATGGCAGCACAGGACTGAACAATCAGGCGATTGGCTGCAGCACCTACTCCAGAATCCACTTCAGCTGTGCACAGCTGAATGCTCAGTTTCTGTGCTGGGGATGCTGATAAAGTTGTGTAAAGTTGCTGTGTAATTCTGTGTAAAATTCATGGCTGCAGGGATGCAGGTGATGCTACAGCATTCTGAGCAGATGATCTGCAGGTGGAGTGGTAACAGGAGGATTTATATACCAGGCTCTATGTCCCTGAAGAAGCGGACCTTGTTCTGTGAAACGCTTAGAATAGTATAATGCCATCAACAAGAGACCATGTGAAATGTAACATGTATAACTGACACTTAAATACAAGCTTGTTTTAGGAATTTTAATTGTAATCAATAAATTGTTTTTAATTGTATATCTTACATTATGTGTTGAATCAGCTATTTGAACTCAAGCCTTAAAAGTCTCAAATTATTTTTTCCTGTCCTTTGTTTTTTATTTTTTGACGCTTATCAGAAGTAAACCAGCGTTGCTCACCTGTCCCTGTTCCCTTGCAGGGGTCTGCCATTTTCTTCTTTCTTCTCTACCAGCAGACGATCACCGGCCATCTTGACTTCTCTTGGCTGGGATGACATAACTCATTCATTCATTGCTCATTTATTTCCAAGCTGATACTACACAGCTCAGAATTTTTCCAGAAATCCAGTGATTAGGCATATAAGAGGGATTATTGCAGAAGAGCTGTGGCCTGTCTCTGCTAGATAGATAGATAGAAAGATTGATAGATCGATAGATAGCCGCTAGATACCCTGAACTCTCTCTAAAGCTTCATAGTATGCGTTAGGATCAGGCTGTGAGCACCCCCTTTATTTCTAATTGTTTGGTTTCAGCCCTTTGCAGAGAGTAAATTAAAATAAGGTTTTCTGTATCCGTAAGTGCTGGTCTGTCAGAAAGCAAAGGAGGTATTAGTTGCATAACACATCAAGGAATTTACAAACCAGAAGCATAGGTAGGTCATTAGGAAAGATGTCTTCTACTGTGCACCTGGCCTAACAATCAGCAATGTTCAGGTCGGTATGTATGAAACAACTGAACTGGATCCTAACTATTGTTCTGTATGTAGTATAAATGACCCCTGGGGCTCAGAGGGCCTTTGTGCAGCAGTACACCCGCACACATGAAATGTTATCCCCCAATGGGTGTTTAGCCTTAGCCACTAATTGACTGGTACGTCAAATGAAATAGTAAAAACTTAAGTCAAACACACATCAATGATTAAGTCTGGGAACTTGATCACATCCTAAAAATGATTTGTGTAGCTTAGAAATAGGTGATGGATGTTTCAGTCTTGACAGAATGAAAGTTAACCAGTTTTACCCTAAATTCAGCAGATTGCTCACCCCAACACCAGTTTTCTAGTGTTTCTCCAACGGAAAAAGTAAGCTTTTATCCCTTTATCTTCAGATTCCTTTACAGCTGAGCAAAATATGTCAAGATGCACTGTTGTCTCCATTCCTTTATAGCATCCTCGACACTTATCAATCAGGCATTTCCCAATTGAATAAAATTAGATCTTGTAATCATCGCATGAAGATTATGATTACATTGGCATAATGTACAGCACTCAGGCTCATTTTATAAACGGTACTAGCAGCTCAATAACCAGTGTCTAGTGCTTCAATAGAACATTTTGCCTAATAGGAACACAATCTTTGCAGTAATTGCTGTCTATGAACATTCTTACACTCATATTTAAAGGCTCACTATTGCTTTAGCATAGCAGCGTTCAGAAAAAAATGCTTTTTATATAGAACACATTGAAGAGACAGAGTAATGCCAACTGGATTGTATGATGTTTAAATTGTCAGGTCATCCTCTGACATCTAATCTTTTCATGACTTTGGTAGTAACTCTGTGATTGAATGATGAGGTGTGCCCACTTCCCACATACTCCTTTCCTCTTCATGCCACTGCAGGATGATCAAAACTGGAGGCAGACAAGGTTGCTGAAAACTTCAGCGACTGATTTTAGTGGCAACATCATGACTCAGATTATGGACAAGGCTACCTAGACAAGAGCCTATAGCCGAATGTACATCTAGGTAGACAAGCTATAACCTTCATTCTTTTGCCTTGAAAAATGTGGATAACAAAATTGGTTAGTGCCGCAACTTGTCAGTCACTTCATAAAGGAGGATGCACTTGTAATCAGTTGTTGTGATGGGGAGGTGCCATGCCAATGCAGACAACTAGGGTGGGAGGATTTCCGTCTGCCTATTACAGTTCTAACTGTAATTCAAAATTATGGTAGAGGAAAAAGCTTCTTCTTATCTTAAACTGTAAATTCCTTAACATAGCAGGGGAATTTGCAGCCCAAATTGAGACTCCAGTATTGTACTATTCAGGACTAGGGATGAGGGAGCAAGTTTTTAAAAGTCGATCTCATTGCAAATTCAGCCATTCTCGCTTACCAAAATTGTAAGTGAGAATGGCCTGTGTAAACTTGCCGATCGAGCTTGAATTAAAGAAAAAACAAAAAACAAAATTTTTCAAGCTGTGCTGATCAATGAATGCAGGACCATTGATCAGGGTCAGCTACATTCATTGATCAGCTCAGGTTGCGATCCCCGGCACTAGGGGTAAATGGGTAACAGGTTTCCCAATTTAAAACCTCTAGTGCTCCCTGATTGGCTGAGGAAAGCTTTCCTCAGCCAATCAGGGAGCACTAAGGGTTTTGAATGGGGATACTTGTCCCCATTTAACCTCTAGTGCCGGTGATCGCAAACAAGATTCCCAGAGCTGCAAGAATGATTGAGGAGTTTCTCCATTCAGAGTTCTTCTGCAGTTCCACTCCGCTCCCTGGGCACTAGAGGGTAAATAACCTCTACTGTCCGGGGATCTTATCAATGAATGTGGCCATGGCTGCATTCAATGACAGCAGTGTGTAATCCCCGAGGCACTAGAGGTTAATGAGCCTGCAGCTGCATTAATTTGGAACAGTGTGCGATGCCCGGCACTAAAGGTTAATTAACCTCTAGTGCTGCAGATCAACTCGATGAATGCAGCCACGACTGCATTCATTGAGAACAGTGTGCGATCCCTGGGGCACTTGGGGTTGATTAACCTCTAGTGCCCTGGGGATTGCAAACAGGAGGTGTAATGCGCCTGGGCACACAAACCACAGCCAACTCCAGATATCCTTGAATCAGGCTTTATTTGAAATCATACAGCACAGCAAGGGTTAAGTCCAATAAAGCGAAGTACAGAGGGATAAGGCAAATGCAGGTCAA
>NC_092866.1:16256292-16270079 GCF_032062135.1 Pyxicephalus adspersus | reverse complement strand
AGGGAATCCTGTGAATCCCCTGTGAATCCTACTATTATAATTTCCTCGATCTTTTGATGGTTTCGCAAAATCTGTTAGCCGAAATTTCGCTGAACTATCGGAAGTTCGAGAAAATTTTTGCGGGAATGCCAGAGGCATTCTGGCTCATCCCTCTTCGGAACAATATAGTATCATTCAGGCCAAATGTTTCTATCACCTTCTTAACAATAACCTCAAATGTTATTTGTACAGTAAGTGTATTTGCAAAAAGCTTAGGAGTGAACCTACCAATCTCTGCCCATGGGCCCAGGGTTGTATCTTTATGATATGCAGGTAAAAATATGGGGTGCCACTTTCAAAATCCTCCATGTCACTGCATACAACAATAAAACAGTAAAGAAAAATTGTAGGTTACTCAATCAAGCCATAGACCTGTATGAATTATTAGTTATACACAGCAAAAGATTAAATCATTCTGGGCTCAAAACTTGCATGATACCAGCAGTTAACTATACCGCCTCCCATATGGTATTTCAGCAAAATGAATCTTCAGAAATTATACATTAAACTGTGCACACATCTAGAAAAAGGAGTGATTCGATCACACAACCACAGAATTATAGTTTTGGTTAATGTATGTCCGAATAGTACAAAATAGCTCCAAGTTCAGGTGGGGGGTCGAAGTAAGTTAGCCCCTCTTTTTTGTGTAGGGATAGGAAGGTAAGCTGGGGGCTTATGAAATCTAAACCTGGATGAAAAGAATGTAGTATTTATTGGCTAATAGTGAGTAACTGGGAGTAACAGAAAACTTTGTGCAAAGGCTGTTTTAATTTTGCTTGAAAATAGCAACCACACATATCTATGGTTTACATACCTGTTCGACACAATACATGGAGCAGATCAAAAGAAGACCAGCCTTAGAATAGCTTTTTGATTATCCCCTAATTTTTACGAATACATTATAATGACAGTATAGTAAATAGGGCGTGGTCTGCCTGAATTCCAGAATATGTGAGATAAAAGCTCAGCACTGTATGCATTTACATTTTAAATTGTGTAATCATGTTATTATCTGAAACTAATACCACGCTGCTGAAATGTAGATAAAGTGTCCTGCAATGCATACAAAATACTCATTTGTTGAAGGCCATTAAGTTAATTTCCTGGGAACAAGATTAAATGCAAGGCATTTACATAATCATTAGTTGTAAGGTGTAGAATAGATAATTAAATATTCCACCACATTACTTTATATTTAATTAAGTAAGCTTTTGTGATTCTTTTGTTGGATTATGAATTGTAAGTAAATAAACATTTGTAGAAAATACCCACCAAACAGGTGACATTTAAAATTGTTTTATCTGACATTTTGGAAAGAATGACAGGACATGCTAAGAACAATGCAATTACATTGGAGAAAAACATAAAGTTAAAACATGCAGTGTGATGGCAACTTTTTAAGACATTTCACCAATTGTAAAAAGTACAGACTCAAAAGTGCATTTCTGTCTTCTTTTTTTAACCGCTCAGAGCAGATGCATCATAAAACATGGTTTATATGAATTATCTAATTATAAATCTCTACAGTATAGGTCACATTCCAACTAAGAAACAATAATTAAAGTATATACAAAGTTAATTCAGTAACATAATATCTAGATTTTGTAATGATAAATTACTTTAGATAAATTCTGAACAATTAACCAATCAAAACATTTTCAAGTAAAAAGACAATCTGCATATTTAGAACCCTAAACCCACAGTCCATGGGTCTCAAAATAGTGGAGTAAGGAGAAATAAGAACTTATGGCAGTGTTTTATTTCTTTTCTCTTTGTTGTCTACAATTTCTGATCTTAAAATAATGTTCACTGAGCTGCTGACTAATTCTCTGGGCTACATGTAGGGTCTTCTATATATATATATATATATATATATACACTGTGAGTCTGATTTATTAAAGCTCCCCAAGACTGGTGATAGACCATCGAGGGAGAATATGAGCAAACCTGTAATGGATTTGGTCCAGGATTTAAATTATTTGTAAACGAATAAATTAAAAAAGAAATCTATTCTAGATTTGCTCTGGTTCACCCAGGTACTCCCTTGATAGTCTATCTTCTCCGGTCTTGGAAAACTTTATTAAATCAGGGCCTGTATGTGCAGGGAACCATGGTGACACTTCCTCAGTTTTCTAATTGAATGGCACAGTTTTTTTTTCCAACCAGGGTTCCTTGGATCCCTAAGATTTCTCCAGAGGTTACTGGGGGTTCCTTGAGTAATGAGCAGTTTGTATCTCTCGAGTCTGTTTAAATGACACCAATGATATTTTTGGCTATCTGTAATGGTGACTTTCTTCTCCTTGGCCAGCAATTTAAGAGGCATTCTTCCTACTGTCCACCATGTTAATGTGCTGTAAGTTTTGGATATAATAATTTCAGTAGGGGTTCCTTGAAGATCTGAAAGTTATTTCAGGGGTTCCCCAATCTAAAAAAGGTTCAGGAAGGCTGCTCTGCAGTATACCAGTTCTAAATATACTTATTTTATCATATTAATGTAGTCAGTTAATTTTATTTTAAATATATATATATATTTATTTATTTAGTATTACATTTATGTGATCATTGAGGAGTATTAGAATTGGTATTAGAATCTTTTTTATCAATCTAAATCTGCTGGTAACACCAGGACAAAAAAACTAAAAATCTTCTAAAAAATATCATCCAGAGTAACAGTTTTTTTATATTGATATATGAGACAGGTTGGTTATTTGTCAAGCTGCACTATATAAAGTCACATAAAAAATAATCATTGAGCAAACTCCATGGTAAAAAATCGTCAGTGGTCAAAATGTGAAATATGACAGGATGGGAAGCAGAGACTAATAGACATAGAGTTGGGATTTGTAAAGTCTGCTCAACCTAGCTTGTGGTGGCCATGTATAAGCTGGCCATATTTCATTCATTAACTTTGTATTAAAGTACAAGGGCATTGTATTAGTTTCAATTTGGTCTATGGTAAATGATAAATCACATGACTAAATAAACATTGAAGTTTAGGGACTTTTCAAAATGTTGCAATTTGGGTTCACCTCCTAATGCCAATTGTTCCCCTAATTTAGGACTGTAAGTTTTAAATATAATGAACCTAATTTATTAACGCTCTCCATTACTGGAGAAGACTATCATGTGTGATCTAGCAAACCTGGAATCGGGTTTCAAAAGCAATTTACTAATATTTGGCAAATGTTTTCAATTTTGAACAAGATCTATTCCAGGTTTGCGTCCAGCCACGGATGGTCCACATCCATGATAATTAATCTTCTCCAGTCTTGGGGGGCTTTAAGAAATCAGGCCCATTGTGCAGACTGGCAAATGTATTATGCTTTCAGATGTGTTTAGCGTCTGTTTGAGATGTGTATGAATTTCTTTGAGCTGAAAAAACGCAGACTTTTTTAGACTTTTAGTCTTAATCTAATCCGCTATAAATACAAACTAAAAGCAGATATGATTGTACAATCTTCTGTAGATTCATCAATAACTTTGCAAGCCTTTTTGGTCAGATAAAATGTAAATGGGTTGCTGTTATATTGTGTGCTGGTATGGGCAGGTCTTCTTCTCCATGTGGCATGTCTCTGTATTTAACCTCCCTGGCGGCCTGATTATGTCTGTATTTTTTAAGTCACAAACAGGGCATTGTACATTGCACATTGCATGGAAATTTGTTGTTTAATATTGTAGGTCTGTAATTGTTAGGAATATTTCCCCGGTATGATAAAGTTTGAAACACAAATCATAAATTAAAATATAATACATTTTTGTAAATAATTAAAAAAAGTAATAATTTATTCAAATCAAAAAACCCTTGTCCTAACAAGGGTGCAATAATTTTGGTGAATTAGTATTAATTATTTATTATTTGAATTTATTTTTTATCACTTTAATATTGTGATCAATGTGTTAAAAGCAAATTACAATGTAATGTAATGTACGTTTCACGCATCCCATTGACAACCACGGGATGCCAGGGGACACTGAAGCTGGCCGGCATCACTGGAGGGTGCTGCTGGATCATGGGGAGCAGGTTGGATCTTTACAATGCTACCCTGACTGTGGCTCGGGGTTACTGCTTTTGGTAAATAAAATTAACTCCGAGCCATATTCGGGAATACCCCGAGGGTGGTTAAAGAAAAAAAGTACTTACCAGTTGCCTACCACCAATGAATTCAATCTTTCTTTTCTTGGAATGCTAATATTATCTAAAAATATTTACCATTTAACACTTTTAGTTGTGTCAGATGTACCCATTCCCATTTGAACACTGTGGTTCTACCTGCCAGGGATTTGATTATAATGCTTCTCTGCAGAACGTCAGGGCCATAGACAGTAGAGACATAGGCCCTGATTTATGAAAGCTCTCCTAGGCTGGAGAGAATACACTTTCATCAGTGAAGCTGGGTGGTCCAGCAAACCTGGAATGGATTTGGTCCAGGATTGAGAACATCTGCTTACAAATAGCTTGAGTTTTAGGAAATCCATTCCAGGTTTGCTGGATTACCCAGCTTCACTGATGAAAGTGTATTCTCTCCAGCCTTGGAGAACTTTAATAAATCAGGGCCTATGTCTCTACTGTCTATGGCCCTGACGTTCTGCAGAGAAGCATTATAATCAAAGCCCACAGGGGAGGATGTAGTCATCTGATACACCTTTTTGGGCAGGCGTAGCTTTCCAAGAGAACAAAGACAGGAGTCAGGACTTTCAGTGCAGGTATGAATTATGAGGTCAAATTCAAACTGGTACCAGATTTGTGTACTAGCTGACAACCAGCCCTCAACCCATTAAACTCTGGTTATTATTGAAATGAATAAGAACAATTTAAATGCCCTTTTTATACTTTATTAAGCATTTCAGGCCAGTCTGCCGCTCTGTTCTCTTCTTTAGATTCTCTGTTATATCTGTTTCAAAATAAATGACTAAAGAAAACAAAATCTAATAATATTAAACCTGTGAACATTTGGAGAAATTAGAATATTTGCTTTGATTCATTCTTGTCAAATATTACTAGCTAATTAGCCAAATGAAGAAAAAAATGTTATTGATTAAAGAATATTTTCTGCACTTCCTTAGCAGATGCTGACCATACCAATGTCTCCAGACATGCTGACTCAAATGCTGTAGAGATTCACTGCATGTGAATTATATTATATTCAAAATTGAACATATAAGGAAGCTTTTAGCCTTGTTGTTGGATACTGGCTGATCAGCTTTGCAGATATACATATTATTTCCTATCTAAAATTTCCAAAGGAATAATTAAAGGGGAACTGTGTAGATTTAGTCTTATTTTCTGTACAAGCAATCTCTGGTGCACAGGATATCACTGGGATAAAAAATGGACTAATTTAGATATAACTAAAGACTTGAATAAAAATGAGCACAGAAATTTGACCTAGTGGAAATTCTTCTCTAATTGAATAGGTTGAATTTCTGCATGCAATCCCCCCATCAAGAGGTAAGTTGATATAATAGGGTGCATGTTTAAAATTCTACCACAATTCCAGTTGAAAATGGATAAATTCCACAATTCTATTTGAAAAGAAAAAATTCTTGCAGTCTATTCTGTCTGATATAGCCTGACCTTTCTGTAATTTGTTGCCATGCGGATGCATTCCTTTATTCAAATGAATTTACAAAAAAAAAAAGACATTCTACTAAATAATTGTATATTATTGCAACCCGTGCTATGAACTTGAGCTTTGCCTTTGTAAGGAATGGCAAAAGGACCACTTCACTATGCTACCTAGCTGCATATATTCACTTGTTCTTTGTTCCACTATTGTCCTGCAGCCACACTTCTTGAATATACCAGAATTCTTTTTGAAAAGAAAGAATTCTTGCAGTCTATTCTGTCTGATATAGCCTGACCTTCCTGTAATATGTGGCCTTACAAATGCATATACGGGTGGCCTTACGGGTTGCAATAATTGTATATTATTGTAACCCGTGCTTGAGCTTTGCTTTTGTAAGGTATAGCAAAAGGATCACTTCACTATGCTCCCTAGCTGCATATATATTTACTTTGCTCATTGTCCTGCTCATCCACCAGAGGGAAGATAAATACCCAGGATTTCTAGATATGAGTAGCATGTGGCTTATTCTCCCTTCCCTCGCTTCTGACAATCACCAGGGCCCATTCCTTTATGCAAAGGGGAAAGAGACTCATTAAAGTTGAACGTTACCTAGAAATAAAAACTGTCAATAGTCTTGTATTGGAAAAGAGACATACAATAGCCAAAAATTCCAACCTGTAGGAAAGGTTAAAACTATAGTTTTGGGTAGAGTAAAGAAGGTTTAAAAATACCAACAGTTTTATCTTGTTATGTGTCCCATTGGGGACATTTAGTTCCCTTCATGTCCCAGAGTCACAACAGGTAAAAATAAATCTATACATATGAGGGAAACACTCCTCTTTGACAGCTGTATCCAGAACAGTTGTCCTGTTTGGAAAGCGTACCTCCTTTTTTGGTGACTTCTTCAAATTTTGGATTTTCCATTGCTTTATTTGTTGGTGATAATAATTACAAAGACAAATAGGAAGGGTGATCAGTATTAGAGGGGGCATAATTATTAGGACTTGAAATGAGTGCTAACCTTTCTTTTCTATATCCAGAACTTTATAGGAAAAGATTGGAGGTGGATACACCTCAACCTTGTATAAATGCCAATTGGATCAAATTCATGCCTTGACATGTTTATTCACTTTAAAAAACAGGCAAATAAACCAGTAGCAAGGAAAGACAAAGTGAATGAATGCAGTGGTGGGTAGCATTTGGGCAATAAGGTGCACCTGGTATAATACCGTGCATAGACAAAAGTTTGTTCTTTCTTTTTCCACATCATCACCTTGTTAATGACTTTTTTTGTAAGTTAAACCTTTTCATTCCCATTATATATCTTTTTTTTAGACCCAGTGACGTAATAGTGTCTCTATGCCATGCTGGTAGATCTTACCTAGTAGGAAGAGCTGGAAGCATGCTATACATAGCTTTCTAAAAACATCACAGTGATTTGCCTTAGCATTTCTCCTAAGTGCGCTCAATCCTAATGCAAACAGTGGCCTGAATCTGGAAGGGTGTAATGCAATAGTCAAAATGCCTTGATGGGTGGATGCCAATTTGGAGGAGTGGACACTTCTTTAGTAGGATGCATTTTAATACGGATTGGCCCCAGGAAACGTGTCCATGCAATGGCCCCATGGTCATGTGTGATACAGAATCTCTGAGACTAAAGGAAAAAAATCCGGTGAATGAAGTAGGTGGACATGAGTCTAAGAAGGAAAGGACTAGATGGTATCCATCAGCCAGATAATAAGAAAGGCTCTATCTTACTTGCTGCATCTTCTTATGCTTATTTTCAGAAACTAACCATATGCAGTGAAATCAGAGTAAGCCATTTGAGTACAGAAGACGAGCCTGTACAACTGTGCAACACTAAAATGAAGGGTGGAGGAGTTTACCTTTAATGATAAAACATCAGACTTTTTCCCTGCAGATGGAGATTATCAGTTAAATATTTTCCAGACTATTTTTCTGAAGGACTGTAAATGACAGCTGTGCTTTTTTTTTTGCTGCCCTCGAAAGCATGAATTCTCTTTATTTACTCAGAGATATTTTTATTCATATAAAATGGAGGAAAACAGAAGGAAATGAATAAGTTGGTAAACAACATACTAATCAGATCTGCCAATCAAACTCAGCCATAAACTCAGTTCACTTCTCACCGTAATCACTGGCCTTACATGCGTAATGCTAATTCTGCCGAAATGGAATCAATTTGTTCCTGTGCTCACCTTGACCCAAGTATCCAGCTTAACGTATGTATGCAAAGTAGCATCAATCAGACATGTTGTAATTAAAATGTGTATAGTGCAGTTTGAAACACATTTCACTGTTGTCAAGGGAAAGACTTTTAATCCCTTGAAAAAGCAGAACTATGAGCAGAAATGACAAGTTCTTGAAATATACTTTAGAAAATGTATTATATGCCAAAGAAGATGAAGTCGGGTTTTAGCAGGCTAGAATCACTGGGCACGTTTGAAGCTCATCTCTGTGGCAGTTTTTAACTTGGGGACCGGGGCAGATCTAGTGGACCCTTGTGCAGAACTGATTGGTGGGATTCCCAGCCTATCCCAGAGGAAGTGAAAATAAAAAAAATGACTAGCTGCTATAATTTCTGTAGCCAGTATTTCTTACAAAACTGATACATGTTATACATTTCAAATATATAGTATTAAAGTCACTATCATTTCAGGATCACCTCCTCTTCTTTAAAATATGGCTGGAGAGCCATGAACAGAGGGCGCTGCAGTGCCAATTACAGTCATCTGTAGGAGCATGCTGATTGGACCAGGCCATTTGTTTTTGGTTGAAACAGGCAGCATTTTAGGCAGATGAGGACTTTATATACACTTTAAAAGAGAAGTTCATTAAAATAGTAAGGAGTCAGGACCTGGCAACTATGACAATGAACATTTTGCTCAGGTATATATAAATACAAAATACATGTAAAGTGCAGATGTCTGGAATATAAAATGTAGAGAGTGCAGAGGTCTGGAAAATGTTATGTATAGGGCAGTTTATGGAGTGCTTTAGTGCATTCAGTGGATTATATGTGCATGTATCAGTGTTATATATACATTATGTAACATAAAACAGCAAGGGGTATTTTCCGTTTAGGACTAATAACAGGGTATGTCCATTATGCATTAGGATGGGAGAAATCCAATTCATTCCGACTCTGATTTTTTATATTTTGAGCTTGAATCATAACTCAGAATTCCACCAATTTGAGTTCAGATCAAACATTAGCCCATCTGTCATTGACATCTGCCATTGTTAGGCATTTGGATTGGCTGAATATCGACAGGAGCTCTTTGTGTGTTCAGCCAACCCACAAGGGGGAGCTTGGGTCACTGGTTGGGTCACTGGTTGCTAACTCGACCAAACAATAACACCCACTACCTGGGTGAGCTCCTGTCATTGTGTCCATCACCAGTGGTCATTGACAGGTCCAGCATGTGGCTATAAAAGTTTAAATCTATCATATTTAGGCAATTTAAGCATTAAAAAAAAGTAGAACTCCCATTTGGGATTCTAATCCAGACTGAAAATGTTCCATCTATTCTGACCAGGAATCGTTCTAGCCATAAATTTAAGCTCCGAACTGTAGCACAACAACTCCAGTTATGCATAAGGAATAACAAAATTCTGACAGCTCTACAAGTAGTCCCCGGGTTACATGCGGGATAGGGACTGTTTGTTCTTAAGTTTAATTTGTATGTAAATTAATTATGTAATGTTATTTGTAAGTCAGAACATGTACATTATTTTAATAAATGCAGTTAGGACAGATGGTTGTCTTAACATATTATTAGGCAGCGTGGTGTCAGTTATTGTATAAAATCCTCACTGTGAGTTAATCACAAACAAAGCAAAAAAAAAAAAACTTTATGGAGCCTAGACATTTATTAACTTCTGGAGCAAGCTGTGGTTTAATAAGCAAAAATAAACAACTGTAGAGTTTGTCTTTGTCATTAAAGAGTTACAAGGTTTTGCTCCGTCATGCAATCCGCCCCACCCCCATCAAGCCTCTGTCCTGCACACAAATGAGCAGGGAAGCCCGGTTCATATCTAGGAGTTGTCTATATGTCAGGTGTCCTTAACTCAGGACTATCTGTACTCTGTATATTGTGCTGTATGATGCACAATATTTTCCGGTTTACTGCCATCATAAAAACACAGAAGTCAGGAGAAGGTAACACTCAACAACCTCTGCAGAAGAAGTAGTGAGAAATACCTTTCCTCCAAAACCCAATGTCATGGCGGTTGTGTCTAAGCAGCCATATGTAAAGCAGGAGTGCTCGGACTTGGGGAAGATAGTTGTAAGTCAAATGAATAACTCTATCTGAAAGTTATGGGAAATCATACCTCCCAATTTTCTGAAATGAGAGAGGGAAACCTAGTATGAATGAAAATTCACATTCTTGCTATGTTCCGAGTAATATAATAATTTAATGCAAATGCATTTGCTAAAACCCACTCATACTTTTTGTTTTGTAAGCAAATATCTAAATGCTTTAATTTAGAGATTGGTCAAGAGATTTGGATTGTGAAAGGACATGTAGAGGTCTATGCACAAAGACTAAAAATTGGGATAGTTGAAAGGAAAAGTGGGAGAAGATTTGGTTGCAAAACAGGCACCACAGTGCTACTTAGAGATTATAAAAGAATAATTAAATATAAAAAGATAATATTATAATCAAATTACCTACTTGTACAGCAAATAAGAAAATATAAAGCACCCAATCTACGTACATCTATGCCTGTTTGTTTAAACTTTGAGCACTTTTTAGTGGTAATGGGGTGAGTTGCCACCAGAAATATTATGCAACATTATCATATAATAAAATATATATCATTATTATTCCACAATTCTGCTTTTTATATTTCATTTCAAACAGGAAAACCCATTTGGATGGTAATTGCAGTTTAAAGCAGTAAGCAAAACTGAAAAATGAGATGTGGAATATAGTGACTTGTCAGGTACAAGAACACAAAAAAGGCAACAGGTGTGTCTACCTGTCTCTCATTGTGCATGTCTATCCAGCAAAGTCAGCCGACCTGTGCCTGTCAACCTGTGCCTATCATTGTCATTCTGCATCTGTTCATGCGTCATTCTGTGTCCATTAGTGTCAATCAGTCTGGGAAAGTGCCAATGAATAATAAGTAAGAACACATCCCCTTCAATTAAAAGGAATGTATAGTGGTTTGTGGATATTTTATTATTTTTTTTGCTATGGATTGGATGGAAAAATACAAGCTTTAAATATTTTCCTTGTTAAGTAGAGTAAAATAAATATTACATTTGAATATTTTGTATTGTAAACATTCAAAAGATGAAGCTTTAGGTTAATTTTCTGTTTTTTTTTTGTGTAATTTCTCTATTGCTTTTCTGGGGGGAAAGCTGTTTACAGAGCTCAATAGCTCAGGCTCAAATTTACAGTGCATGATTTAATAAAGATCTTCAATATTAGAGAGTCTAGGCTATCATATGAGAACCTGGGTGATCCAGAAAACTTGGACTGGGTCACTCAGGATTGAAAACATTTGCCAACTAATATCTAATTAATTTTAGGAAATCTATTCTAGGTTGCTGGGTCACCTAGGATCTCCCATGTTAGTCTATTTTACCCAGTTTTGGGGATCCTAATAAATCAGGCCCACTTAGTACTCAATAAGAAAGAGCAATGATTGTTTTTCTACCCCCTCCATGTCAGGACCAGGCATCATTACTCACACATTTACCTGATTTATTAAACCTCTCCAATACGGGAGAAGATAGATACACATGGAAAATACATATGAGCATGTAACAGTTAAGTAGAACACGGTATAAGTAATTATTTTTCATCAAGATGCACATAATGTATGATGCAATCCAAAAATAATAAATATTGACAGATGTTCCCAGTGGAAAATCTATTAGAGATTGTCCAATTGATCTTGATGTTCTGTGGAATGATTGTTTTAAGATGATCAAATTAGGTGACCTTGCAATGTTTAAAAAGTTGACATGTGTTTGCTGGATCACCATGGCTCACCTATGATAATCTATCATCTCCAGTCTTGAAGAACCTTAATAAATCAGGTAATAAAAAATAAAAATAATACCCTTACCTTTAATCCTGCAGGGCAGTCCATTCCATTCGGGAGGTCTCGAGTCGGGTCCCGCGTTGTTCGGGCATCCATCCCAGAGCCCTGTCATCTATTTCTCTTCTTCCTGGTTCTTCATTCTACATCACCCGACCCAGGCGGAAAACTTGCCGATCTCACTGCACATGGGTGAGATTGGCAAATATTTTTTATTGCGCCAAAAGGCTCCTTTTGTGCATGCCCCAGATGTGCAGGCATGCGCAGAAGGAGCACCCAAGAGCCTCCCGGGATGCATGACATCGGTATCCTTGGAGGCGTTGCACTCCCATTCATTCTTGATCGCCTAGGCTAAAAAGAAAAACAAACAACAGAATTTTTACCTTACATAAAATGATAGACAGTCCTTTTATGTACAGTAAAAATGTAAAGTGAAAATTCTGAGTTTCCCTTGCTGGAATGCAGTGATCTTTTTGAAAGGCTCTAACATGTCATGTCAGAACCAGAACCCCAGCCCAACCAGGGCATCAGCTTCATTGCTTGCAGAACTGAAGAACTTACTCTGTAGGGTAATTTAGGATCTTTGCAGGAAGACAAATGCTTATCCGCAGACACCAAGTGTCCCACTTTTAAGCTGCTGCCAGGGGACGGGCTTTTTTACTTAGATTGTGGCTGCTTCAGGAAGAAAACAAACTGTAAGTTATTCAACTCACTGCTTTGATCTGCTCGGAAAATGTTTACACAATTTATATTGAAGGTTCATTTGGGTTTTAAAATAACACTATTGTAGCTAAGCAGCTGACAGTTCTTGTTTTTGTCTGTCTGCATTCAGCTTAACAGTTGCTCTGTGAATTCTATTTCTAGTAGGTATCTGCAATCTAATCTTATACATTGATACAAAAGGTATGAATTCATTTATCATCAAACACAGTCTACTCAAACTCCTAAGTCTAAGAGCAACATGCAGCAGGGCGAACTGTGGTTTCCATTGCTTGCAAAGGGAATCTAAAAAAGACCCGTGTCCAGACTAAAGCATGTCAAAAGCAGCCCCCCAATGTGCACCACCACACTATTAACATAAATAGAAATCTAGAGAATAACTGTTAAAATGTTCTTTAACAAAATGCTCTTAAGTCAAATGCAGAAAAATCAAAGACTATTTACACAAAGGATATAACTCTATTGGTAATGTTTTGCATTTGTTTCAAGCTCCTTGGTATGCACACCTGCAATAGCTATAATGAATGATCCTATCATAACTGCTGTTTTTTTTAATTTATTTAATAATAGGGGATTGTAGCAGAAGGTGCCAGGACACAAAAGGGGGGCAAAAACAGTCACAATTCCCAAATGGAAAGTAAAATAACTGACATTATCATAGCAAGATTCTCCTGCTTAAGTGCAAAACATTTGACTATCAATGGGATTTTGAATAGAGCAACCCATTTTTTTTGGTTAGGAGTGGCTCAGATCCTGGTTACACAGTTACTTTTCTGATGGAGGGTTAAGAGACAAGACCCCCCGCCCAAAAAAAGATTACCTATGAAGTTGTGTCATATTCAGTTGTGTAATATTATATGCATGCTAGGTTACCTAGGCAAATCATTCTCACCAGTTTTTGAGGTGATTTTATTGCGTCAATTTTACCTGGAAAAGCCTGGATAAGTTTGAATTTAAATATTGTGGTGCAGAATACAGTTTTTTATTTGGGACCCAGGCCCAGAGTATCCCAGAAGAAATTGGAGGGCCAGGCACTCTTCCCTTTTTCCAGGCCAATAATTCAATGAAAGTGCAACCAGGGAGACAGGGATAGCCCGGGACCTGGATGTAAGGCTGTGTGTAGGCTGTGGCCTGGTGGACCTAGGAGTCTGAGGCCCGGTTGTGAGGCTGTGGGTAGTCTGTGTGCTGGTAGAGCCTAGAATGACTTCCAAAACTTAGGTCTGGGGGCCCGATACCTTGATGTGTGAGTTTAAGCCTGGAAGACACAGCATGAGGCAGCTTCTGGAGGACAGACTACAGGCACCAAAAACACTGTCTACCTAGGAGTACCAGGATATATATATATATATATATATATATATATATGGGGTGGTTTACTTTTTC
>NC_092866.1:16249866-16255834 GCF_032062135.1 Pyxicephalus adspersus | reverse complement strand
TATTAAATTTAAGGGTAAAGGTCAAGGGCTAGAATTTATGGTTTAGGTTTAGGGTTACAGGTTAAGGCTGCATCAAGTCTTTCTTGCCTGAAAAAGAAGAAACAAGTCAGCAAATATTCGCTTATTCTGGTACCTGCACTAACACACGTTGCTCTGATCACTAGAACTGGGTTCTCAAAGTCTGCTGGGAAGCCAACGACTTCATCGAGTGTGGCCCTGGACTGCTCTCGTTAATTGCTCCTTCTATTCTCAGAGAGTTCATTTTAGGAGAAAGTGGTGACCTGTGGGGGACCAGTTCTAGTGATCAGAGAAATAGTCAGTAGTGCAGAGAAAGGTGATTTTTTATTGACTTCTTTTAGGGGATATTAGATATAAAAACTATATATATATAAAATATTAGAATAAAATATATAACATGTCATTATCCCACTGTAGCCAATAAACATTTTTGCATTCCCCAGAAAAAAAAAATAAAAACACATAATATTAATAAGATTGTGACCTTAGGGATGGCTGACTAGCAAAAATTCAACAGGCATACCCAAAATTCAGAAAATGCTGCCGAGACTGAGATGTTCAAGAAATTGTAAAGTGGATAATGCCCTTTATTTTGTATTGTCAAAAATTAAAATATGTATATTTATCTATGACGTTACTCATCTCTTTTTAACAAAGACCTTACATAATCCCACACTAATTGTCAGAAGCTAAATATATTTAGGGGAAAGTTACCCAGAGAAGATGATTAAATAGATCAACTCCAGTCCAGTATCTGCACACGTTATAAATAATTCTTTATCAGAAAACAGTAAATTTAGTAGGTCGAGGTTTAAAAAGAGTCATCCTGGCCTTTGTGTGGCCCATGAGGACCAGAAATGGATGGTACCTAGGGGTGCAATGAGTCAGCCACTCTTATAGGTCTTGGATATGCCAGTGCTGTAATTCCAAACTTTGTTTTTACCCACGCAGAGATATCATCAATAGTGTCCCTTACAATTATATTAACTAGTCAAGTGGCTTAACTCTCAAAAATGTTGGAAGATTTAGATGGACTGACAAATTAAGAAGCAATAGAATCTGCTGTAAGCTTTGTGGTTTGACGTTCTCCTATATTCACGAGTGTTAAATACCACAGGATGTAATAAACAAATAACTTCTACACATGATATTTGTTTTGATCATGCAAAGTAATCCCTTCTGAGAATTAACCAGAGCATTAACTCTACACAGATGATGTTCTGTGACAAAACACATAGGATATGCTGCAAAGCTTTCAATATGGGTACTAAAGGGAAGCAATCCCTTTAAAATGTTAGCGAATGCAATTTTTTTTTACTAGGCGATGAAAATACAGCACAATAAAGTACATCTGACCCTTTATTGGTTTACAAACCTGCGGATTCCTTTACTCGCTGATTGTAAAGGAAATAAACACAAGGGAATACGAATGTTAGTTAATCACCTGTTCAAAGTTTGTATCTAGTGAAAAAATCTTTAGTACAATAGAATTGTAAAATAATATTGAAGGAAGTCTCAAAACACAGAGCGATCGATGCTAAGAGCTCTGTATAATGTTTTTAAATTTTACAAAGAATTCCTAGATTGCAAATAAAACAAAATTATTATTCCCCAGGGTAGGAAGTAGCAGTACATGTATGCTTTTCCATAAAGTCCAGCTGACATGAGATGTGGGAAAAGAAGTACTCAAGTGCAAATAAGAAAGAAAAGAAGACTCCTGAAATTGCTTGGAAAAGAAACAACTTCGTCAACATGTGTTTTTTAAAACATGTACCGGTAGTCTAGCCTCTTTTATGTTTTGAGTTCTCCAGGGGCATGATCTCCCTACCAAAGTTCCCATCACTGCTTCTTTCACAGTGTGAAACCTTGCTTCTTCTCTGTTATCTAAAAGAAATGGAATTCCCAACAAGGAAAAAGAAAGCCCCTGAAAAGTGTTTAGGCAACAAAATATTTTGCGGCAGAAATGTTATCCTTTGCTACAGTTAGGAAGCTTTATAAGTTTAGTGGTAACCATGTAATAAGATTAATATGGAGAATATGTTAAAATAGAAATTATATATTTTTTTTAGTATAGTGAGATATATATATATATATATATATATAGTGAGATATATATATATATATATATATATATATATATAAACACACAAGTTCCACAAACATATGGTTACTCCAGTCCATTCAGTTTAACCACTAAGAAAAAAAAATGATTTTACAAATTTTAGAAAATCTGAATATTCCAAATGTAAGCCTATATGCATAGTTGAAGGCAAACATATACAAAGCATGGTTCATTTTACTCCATTAGGTGAAAAAATCTTTTCTGATTCCCAAAGGCCATTAGATATTCTCTGAATCAAATATATCTGCTGTCATTCCTTTTAAAACTTACCCAGAAATAATAAAAATACCCATTTTTTTCTTGTGCACCTATAAATACATTCCTTTTTCCTAAAGCAATCTATAGAAGGTGCAAATGTATGTATATTTTCTGTTACCATTTGGAGACAGTAGCTGATTCTGTAGGCCCATTTTGGTGTTTTCTAGGCTGATTCTAAGTAGAAAGGAAAAAGGTATTTTATGATTCTTTAAGGCAATCAGATGTTCCCTGGATCCACAATCTATAGTGTCATTCCATATAAAAGGATTTATTACCCAGTTTTTTTTCTATGCATCTAGAAATACAACTATATTTTTCTTAAAACAATCTATAGAACATACATATGTATATTCGTTCCTTAGCACATAGAGCCAGTAGCTGAATCTGTAGGTTCATTTTAATTTTTTCTGGTCTATTCTGTTGGAAAGTTCTGTCTACAATGCGCAATAGCTAAAGAACAGATATGAAGATCCAAATAGACAAGTAAAGAACTCAAGGAAGACCAAATAGTTCATGAAAAAAACATAATGCTCTGTGATACCAGTGCCTAGGAGAAAATTAAAGCATTATCAGAATAGGTTAAAAGATATCCATTGGCATAAAACATCCAATCAGGTATTGTTGGTGAATATGTCATATCTGGTCTACCTGTACACATTGGCCATTCATCCTCCTTGCATACAGTCTAGCAGGTACATTTAGGATCCTTGTATGTTGCTATAGACTTTGGCAGGTTAGTTGGTGCCCAACCTTTCTCCATCTACTTTTCCTCCTCCTCTTCCTCTTTTCATAGAAATAAACTTGTATACTTCACAAAGGCTATGATTGCATGTTTGACAAATCCTATGTCCAAGAACAATTAAAACATACAATGAAGTTCATACATCATTACATTGAACTTTCTACTTGTGGAGATGCTGGGAGAAATTTTAATAAAAATATCCTAACAACAGTTCACACAGAAGCTATTCCCAAATTTAAAGCGAACGTATCATGACATTTTTTACTTTTATTTAAAGGCTAGATAACCCTTTTATAAATGTGTTTTTTTAATTGTTTTTTACCATTTTTAGGGGAAGGCCCCTCCTTTTCTGAGTTTACTGCTGTGGCATGGGAAGCCTGCAGCCTCCTGAGATACTTACAATACCTACACCTGTGCAATGAGAAATCGGGGAAGAAGAACCCCGAAGAAGATGAGCAATGCCTGGTGTCCAACCTGCACTGGCATGGAAAGAGAGGATGGCCCATGACCAACTAGACCAGGATCTTGGGAAGATTTACAGCATTTCACCTGTAAAAGTTAAGGTTTTTTTTGTGATGGTTTCTCTTTAATTTGTTTTTTTTTGTGGAGGTGAACCTTGTGTTTAGCCCCAATTTACAAGCCTGCTAGTACATAGGGTCTCATTCTACATTTATTTTACCCCAAGAACTAAGACCCCTCCTTGTAAAGGCAGTTTTACCAAAAGCTAGCCAAAGCAGTGGTATATTCAGAATAAACTAGTTCCAAAGAAAAAGCAGCACCCTTTCATTTCTAAGTTGGCTTTTAAGCACAGGAATAATAGCAAGCTGAGATTTTTGTAGAGCCCTCAAATATATAAATATATAGATATATTTCTCAAACAATTGCAATGTTAACAAGCAAAAAAATGGGGTATATATTTTTTAATACCCAGCCAATAAACAGAACCCAAGCAAAAATCAAGCAAAGATTATTGCTTGAATAATATATTGTATTAACCCTTTCAAGCAATGTATTTTAAGTCCAGCACTGAGCGTGTTTCAAACATACCTTTCCTGACATTTTGTAATTTAATCAGGCTGCTGTTTAGCTGGCACAATATTAATAGATGTGGCTTACTGAATTCCAGCATCTAATAAGCATTTTCAAAGCTGACATTATCAGCAGTAAATCTAAAATACTCCCTGTATAATAGACATATAAATAGATCGTATTTCAGCCTGACGGTTAGTACACAGAATTCTGGGGGGACGACGAAACTAAATATACTCGTTGATTTCATGAACTTTCCAACTTGCTCACTTACTTAATGGCTTTTGAAAACTTGTGTTTTATTGCAGCTCTATGTATAATAAAAAAAAAGAAATTTAAGTTCTCAAGCATGGAAAATTCAGCTTGGCGCATATAAATATTTCTTTGCTACAAATCTTTTATACATTTTTTCAGCACGTTTCAGCACTTTGGGAACTGCTGGTTGAATAATAAATAAAGAATAAAATAAATAATTTGATCTATAATAAATTTAGGGGTAGTGGTAAAACCCTTCTGCTCAGTCAATCAAAAGAGTCTCGGAATACATCAGCATTGATTTTTTTTTTTTACATGTTTTAAAAGAACTTTTTAATCAGTCTTTTTTGATTATATAACATAAACCTCTATGCAATTTCAGAAAAAAAAATCTATTAATTTACTTTAGTAGCCAATTGGAGTTTTTGTTTAATCTCAATATGTTATTAAAACCTAAATAATCACTGAACATTTCTAGTCTTGTTTTTTTTTCAGCATTGGTAGATATCAAAACTTTTTTCAAACATTAAATATAAAAAAGGTGGTAAGTCAGGTGTTTATGCGCATAGAAAAGTAATAAAAAAAAAGCTACTCCACCACCAATCTCTTCTTTTGCATATAAAAAACTCCTGGACAAATCTTTTCTGCTTTCTGTGACCCTAGGGGCTCTATTATTAAAACAGAGAACATGAGATTCCCTTGAAAGAATCAATTACTGTCAATGAAACACTATGCTATGCTATTGAACCTGCCTTTTTTTCATACACTATGAAACTGCCCTGAGCTCAAGCAAGGTTGCTGCGGAGGGTGCCAAGTCTGATCTATTTAAAAACAAATTAGTTTTACAGATATCTACAAAAGGCAGCAGTGGTTGCTCTAAGGGCAGTGGAGGGACCCTGCGCTTAAAGTCAATCTCTTATGGGAGAAATGAGCAAACTGCTATTTTTGACTTCTAAAAAGTAGCTACTGTATGTTAGATTGAGGCTGATGCTCTAAATTCAGTAGTTTTGAAATCACTAACATGAACAAGCAGAGGTTGTCACCTAAGTCATCATCCTTCAAGTCCAAGTCGAGTCCCAAGTCATTGACACCAAGTCCCGGGTCAAGTCTCAAGTCACCAATAACTGTTCCAAGTCTAGTCCTAAGTCAAATGATTTCATTTATCCCCATTTGTCCCTATATAGAAACAGAACTCTGAACACAGGATCGCATTCTAAGTCCACAAGTCCACAGCTTTCTCCTCTGACAAATGAAGGGAGAAGAGAGGAAGGCAGTGATGCTTCTGTAACACAGCGTTCCTCCTCCTCCCCCCTTTAGCTGTCAGAGGATAAAACTTAGAATGCAAGGAAGGCGGGGAGGAAGGCAATGTTTTGTTACAGAAGACTCACTGCCTTCCTCCCTGCCTTTCTTGCATTCTACGTTTTATCCTCTGACAGCTGAAGAGCGGGGGGGGGGGGGGGGAGAAAGGCTGTGTTACAGGAGCCTCACTGCCTTCCTCTCTTCTCCCTTCATTTGTCAGCAGAGAAAGCAAGTCATGAGTCCAG
>NC_092866.1:16128418-16249663 GCF_032062135.1 Pyxicephalus adspersus | reverse complement strand
GTAATACATATTAGTAATACATATCAGTACAGCTTAGTGCAAATCTTTCAGCAGTGACAAACACAGCAGACACTGTGCAGAATTAGCTTGGGACCCCCAGAAAAACTGACTTGGGGCACTTATGGGGGATTATTGGCTTAGGAGGGTCCAGGACTCTTGCGCAGTGGTAAACTTTGCACCCTATGTCCATCCCTATCTTTAAGTAACTTTACAGTTAGACACAGTTTCAATGACATTGTAGTATTTACTATTTACCAAGGAGTGACAAACACAAAACTCTGTATTACCTGGCCATTTATGGATTCTTCCAAAAATTATGAAAATACTGATGGCTAAAGTAGCTCTGCTGAAAAGTGAAGCCTGAGCTTTCACAGCTGTAAGAAAAAAAAATCTTGAGCCTGTCTGCTTTATAAAATCTTTAAAAAATGTTAGTTGAAACTAAATTTAAAATCGTCGAGATCCATTAATAATTTATTTTCTGTTTTAGGTTGTATGTAATGTGATGTAAAACAGACTTAAACTGTTACTGAACAATTAGATCACATGCCCCAGTGTTTTACTGTATGCCTTTTTCTCCTTCAGCTCTGGAGACAGCTGCTAAAATGGTGTTTTGACATAGCAGAAACTAACAAGGTTCAGTTGCTTTGAGCTACGATTGACAGCATGTCACAAAAGCCTACTAAACAGTCCAAGGAGAATTACTTCACTCTGGAGTACGGAGCTGACTCGCCAGCAAAGGAAACCTGCAGACAGGGAGGAAGGCTCGTCCTGCCAGCTTTTGAACCTTGAGGCCAGAGCGAGCTCCAATCCTGTTTGATACAGTTTCAATTATTTATTCTTATCCATGATCCATCATTGTGTGCTTTTGTGAAGGTCAAATCCAAAAGATATTTCTTATTTCTAGAGCAAGCCTAAATAAATATATTAATGCCTGACAAAGATTACATGGCGAAAGCTACAGATAACTTATTTCTTTGCGATAATTCTCATTTTGTTAATAAAATTCTCGATTTGTCATCTTGTCTTGTGTTGTAGTTTGGAAGGAAATAAAAGGGCTTTCTTTTGTATTGTTCATGTGACATTTATGTAAAATGTTTTATTATTATTTGCATATTACCTGTGTCAAAATTAAATATTGATATGAATACAGACATAAGCCAATAGAAGGCAACTAATGCATATCAGTAAAGCTTAAAGTAACTCTTTCAGTAGTGGAGGTCATAGCCAACAATGGGCCCCTGTGCAGAACTGGTTTGGAGCTTTCCTGCCAAACTGACTTGCAGCACCTGTGGGGGCCTCTGTTGGCTGAGGAGGGACCACAACCCTCACAGAGTGGCAAACTTTGCACCTCTCTATGTCCATCCTTGTTTTTCATTAACTTTACAGTTTGGCATGAACATGATATACACTAACATACACTGACTGGCCAATATCAATTCACACACTTATTGTTAAGCTGGATCACCTCTAGCTTTGATTACAGCACACGTTTGCCATGGCATCATTTTGATAAACTCATGCAATGTCACAACTGGCCACTTAGGCCCAGTGTTACATTTTTTTTTCTTCAAGATCTTGTATGTGTTGAGGTCTTCTCCAGCACATCCCAAGGATTCTCAGTGGGGTTAGGGTCTGGACTCTGTGGTGGTCAAACCAATCTGTGAAAATGATGTCTCATACTCCTGGAACCACTCTTTCACAATTTGAGCCTGATAAATGCTGACATTGTTACCTTGCACATGCCCATGTTGTCAGGGAGGGAAAAATATCCATTGATAGAACAACCTGGGTATTCAGTATATTTAGATAGTCAGCTGAACGTATTTTATGAACTAATAATTTTGATGAACCTAGACCTGACCAATTAAAGCAACGCCAGATCATAACACTGCCCCCACAGGCACCCAGATCATAACACTGCCCCCACAGGCACCCAGATCATAACACTGCCCCCACAGGCACCCAGATCATAACACTGCCCCCACAGGCACGCAGATCATAACACTGCCCCCACAGGCACCCAGATCATAACACTGCCTCCACAGGCACCCAAATCAGAACAATTCCTCCACAGGCACCCCAGATCAGAACATTACCCTCACAGGTTTGGGGACTTTTTCTCAACCAGGCAGTATAAATTTACAACTAATTTTGGCATAAGAGTAAGGTAAAAGTGCCACATCTTTATTTTGTAACATGAACGAGACACGTCATCTGGTACCTTTTAGGTACTGATACAACAATATTACTTATCATGCAATTTCAATACAGTTCAGAAAAAAAAATAATATATTGCATAAATATAAAAACACCGGAAAGTTTATTTAATACTAAAAAAAAATACATCTGAACATCAAACTTACTCCCAAATATCCAAAATTTGTATAATCCACTCTCAGCCTATAGGAGAAACGTGAGGATGTGCCCACAAAGTCCTTGAAATAATCCAAACTGCAGTTCAGAAAGTAACTAAACTCTTAGCTTTACAAGTCATGGAGGACTGGAACATTAGATTAGTTCTTTAAATGCCTTTTACAATCTGCTTCTTCAGGAAATTAAAGGACCCTGGAATCTTATGTAGTAATCAAAAACAATATAGAAGATTCACACAAGTATAGCAACGGACTAGTCCTCTGGACATGAACATCTAATAAAATCAGATCATAGGGGCAGACCACAAATTCTTCTGCAAATTAAGACATCAACAAGCTCTCAGGGTAAAAGGAAGGTTGATAAATCCCAAGAGTAGTTCCCTATGGTTAGGAAGACACCCATAATGGCCAATAAATTGATAGGCTAGGTTCACAAAATCATAATCAAGGAACACAGAGGGCTCCAAACCCAGCCATATATCTGTGTATTCCTAAAGACTGAGAAGAATTTCTGTAGGTGTTGTCCTTTAGCTAACCCTGGAACCAATCTTGTAATATTTTATTAGTTGGAGGATCAGTGGAACCATAGGAAAATTTGCTTTGATTCATTATTTATCTCATTAAATTTGCTTGTAAATCTATGGATAATTTTAACTAATTGCTGGGTTTTGAAGGGCTAATTAGCAGAGCTTTTTGGATAAGTCAGTTTTATGAAGAGGGCAAAGAGCAACTATACTGTCAGAGTGTTTGGAAGCTGCTTTATGGAAAGGATAGGAAGAGCTTACAAACTACATAAACAGAGATTATGGTCGTGAGGAAATTTTAATTTTCAGTTTCTCGCTATAGGACAGTAACTTAATTGCTAATTATGGTGTTTATTTCTATTATCTGGTTAATATGAGGTCAGCAGTAACTTTTAATTGTTGTTCCATTGGCAAAAGCCAATGAACTAGGCTTGAATAATAAAATCAAACCCTCAGACATGGAGTTTGGGTGTCATGAAAAGAGGAGGCAACATGCATCTATTTATGTTCATGCCACATGCCTTTTGACATTGAGAGAAAGGCCATTTCCAATGGCCCAAGAAGGTGGTGTAAATAATATGGAGTGCATTTATGGTAGAAGCCCCTTTTAAATTATGGGGAGGACCAGATATCTGCCCCTTCCATGAGAATGAGTACAAAGGTAAAATAACCATTTCTTTAACCATTTCTACATATAAAAAAAATTAAATGCATAAGAACACAAAAACTGACTTTTAAAAGTTTATAAAGTTTTCTAGTGTTCCCAATCAGTGATATCAATCCATGTTCGCTATCCTCTCTTTCCCAGCTGCATGCCTAGGTAAAGTTCACTTTTAAACTCTAATTCATTACAATTTTTAGGGTGAATTTTATTACGAAAATCATTGTAATTTTAATTGAGTAGAATGGGCAAATTCTACACATATTAAATTAGTAGCATGCCTGGTATTTGGCCAACCACATGTAAAGCCCAAAAATTATTATATATTCATAAATATGAACACATGTCACATGAGTATGTATGTTAAACATCTGTATTCTGCTATATTAGTATACACATAGCTTAATATGCTAATAAATCGTTGGACTGGCTGTGGTTCTTGTAATTAGCAGCTAAATGATTGACACATACCATATATTTAAACATTCTGCTTCTAAGAAGAACTTCTCCTTTTAATAAACTTCTTACTAATCTACCAGTGCTAGCTTCAGCACGCTTCCTTATCACAGCTGAACTGTTTAGTTGACCTAGTTGTACAGTATCCCGTCTACATGCTGCTGATGGGAGGTTATAAATGCTCATTGGTGACAGGTAATAAAAACATAATGGCATTTACCACCTACAGTAGAGCTAAAGCCAGAAAACACTGGCAGGTTTAACTCTTCCATTCCAGCCACCCACAGGGACAGACAAACTATGCCTTCGTCCCTGCTGTTAAGATATATGCTAGGATGGCTTAACTCCTATAGTGCAAGGAGTTTTCATTACGAGGCTTGCTACCCATACTCCTCCAGGAGTAATTGCCTGATTGCAACTACTTTAAATACATATGGCTTTTTTCTTTTTTATTCCTTTTTTTATAATATGGTGCATATAAATATGTCTGCTGCAGATTCCCTATTTTTCTCCCTGTTGGAGAATAACATTTTCGGCTCTACATTCTAGCTCTAGGGAGCTCTCTTTTCCTCATTCCCCTTAATGTTTGATGTGGTTTTTGCATTGCACTCGAGAGAGGCTGACCCGACACATCAGGTACAGTGTGTGTAGCAAGAATTAAAATTAGAGTACACAGCATGAACTACAGTGTAACAGCTCCACTAATTATGAATAGCATCGTTTTATTTAACTTAATTAAGACTGGACATAATGTTCTTTTTTTTTTTTACCCCTCCCGCGCCCAGAATGTGTTCAGAGCCTGACGCTAAAAATTACATTAGGCCAACCCAGTGTGTTACGCACTTTAAAATCAATTGTTAAGCTCAAGGAAATGACTTACATTTTGATGTGTTACTGATCCGTGCCCTTGCATACAGTTCTCTTTTTTCAGATCTCTTTTAAGAACCATTCAATTAGTTTGCCTCCGGTCATTAAGTTACTAGTTGCTAACTGCTTGCAGGGCCTAATTCCTCAAGGATTATTGCTTAAATAACATCTAAATTGCCAGCAGAAAGTAATGGTTCTGGAGGTTCCATTCTTCCGCCATTGACTTTCTTGCCCTCAAACTGATTAAATGTGTTATTGTGCAGAAACATTTACCGGTTCTCCTTTGTCGTACTCCATATGCTTCTTTGTACAAATATTATCTGCAGGATGCTGATTATTGTTTTATACAGTATATACAAGGTTAAAGGGAACCCCACATCTCCATATTGAACAGAATGCAATCTTTTCAGCTGAGGTTGTGTAGTTTATTTTATGATTTACTTGCTATACCTTTAGTATTTGAGCTTAGTATATACTTTTCCTTCTTACATTTGTATGTTAATTTCTCGAATTTCTCATGGTGCTATGTAATATGGATTACCCATAAAAGACACATGTACCCCTCTCCAAAACTCCTGTAAGCATCATGACTCATAAGTAATAATTAGGGTAGGAGTGTGTCTGTTATCATAGTTGAGAATAAAAAGAACATGAATAAAAGAGTTCAAACATAAAATACCAATATTACAAAAGATGAATGATAACAATAGAAGTAATAATGCACATTGCATCCCTAACCCTAAAGCCTAATTTTTTCTTGGGAAAGTGAGTGGGCAAAGCCAAATGGTGAACCTGGATGAAAAAGAAAACATCATGGAACTCCACCACTATCTTTCAAATTTTAGAGAACGTGGACAAAACATATAACTGAGTAAACTGGAGTAAACTGCAATGTGTTTGATAAGGTTGGTGGTCAGGTGCATGGGGAAAGTTTACCATACCCAGTCAGGTATAGGAAAGCAGGGTAATAGTCAATAAAAAACATAGCTTTTGCTATTTTTCATTCTTCTAGTATGAATGTTTGAAGGGTCCGGTCAGGTTGTGGGTCTAAACATTTGTGTGCCGATTATGGAACTAATAAGTTGATCATGATGAAAACAACCATTTTTAAAGCTGGTGTGGAGAAACAGCTATGCAAATTGGACAGTTTTCTTATGTGAAGTGGAAGTAATGGGTTTGTGAGTGTGTTGGATGCAGGTCGGCAAAGTCAGACTCACACCAGTCTTGAAAGGAGATCCTATTTGGTTTCATTGCACTGTTATGCTGCAGTGCCAGCCCATTAACCAAGAGTGGCACGGAAACCCACAACTATGCAAGCGTTAGGACAACGTGTCTAAAAATGTGGCCAATAATAATGCTGTGACACTTCTTAAAAAAAAAGGACCCTTTTACATTATGTGATGTGTTAGGGGCCCTGTGTTAGGGTCCACTGCCAGTCCATTCTAAATAAATGGCACTGCAACCAAACCCAATGCAAATATTACAGTAAAGGGTGTTCTAAAGGGTGCAGTGTATAATAAGTACAAGTACAAGTGATACCACACAATAGCCCTATGATGTCACCCTGAAGGGCCCTTTTACATTATGTGATGTATTAAGGGGCACAGTGTGAATAGCCTTCCATAACACTTTACACCTTAATACCCTCAAACTTAGTCATGCACCATTTTTATCGCAATGCAAAGGAAAGCATTCCAGCATTGTGGTGTTTTATGTTGTTACAGTGCATTGAGGTGCAATCCAAAAAGTTATTATAGTAACATGTGGTAGAATCAGTGTTTTACTGTATATAAGCACAATCTGATCCTAATGATCCTTTGGAACACATTTTACCAAATCACTAATACACTACTTGCTGAATGGATCTTTCATTCTTCTCTATCTGTAATATGAAATAATAACTAATTGTTGTGTGTCTGATAACGTTAGGGGAAATAATATGTTCACTTTTGGAAAATATTTCAAAGTTTACCTTTAGCAATTTTCTATAAAGGCAAAATGAAAAGAAGAAGAGGAAGAAATCTTGTGAGTCTCAGCGGTACCAGCAACTTGATGTCTGTTACTGACAGCTACATGCAACTTTGAGATTATTAATGTTATTGTCTTCACATGTCTTTAGATTTTTTTGGCAGCTGATATGAATTTTGCACCTTGAAGCTTTGTCCTGTCAGTTCTCCTCATATCTGATATGGATACCTATAACATCCTTTGGGGTCCGGCAGCTGGAACATCATCTGCTTGTTCATTGTATTTTTCCTGGCAGAGCCTTTGTGACATTTCTCTGGACCATTTCCAGCAGCTCTCTTGAGTCGCCATCCCTTTTAAATTAAAAAAAAAATATTTTTACATCTGAACTTTTAGAGTAGCTGTTTTTATTAATCCATAAATATTTAGTAAAGTTTTCATTGAAAATCATATAATTATTTGCTATTAACAAGTTTGCTTCAATGGATATTTACAATGTGATGCTATAATATATACAATGGTCATGCCTGAATGGCATGGCTATCCAGTAACCCAATAATGATTTTGTATAATTAATTACCCTACCCTTAACTTCGGTCTTTTTCCTTCTCTCCTTTTTGTTCCTCCATTCCCTTATAAAGATCCTTAAAACCTATTCTCCAAATATACTTGACCAGATCCATTACGTGTGGAGGTCCAGGGCTCACAGGGAGTGGGGTGATGCAGCAATGGATGGATAGGGAAAATGGATAAGGGGCATTGCGGGACTCAATCGAGGACATTTCCAGCAGAATAGAGAGATCTGAGGAATTGGAACTGAAGGTAAGTGAGATTTTTTTTTATTTTCAGTTTAGTTTAGCTTTAGGAAAATTGAACCATGTTTTATAGGGTTTTTTTTGCCTTCCTTGATCAATTGTGCATATATGGTTTTATCCAGGATATGCAGTTTTGTAGTACCCGTTTATTTCCCTTGTGAACAAAAACCTTTAAACACCCAAAATCATGGGTTGAAAAAAGCAGGGAGTTTCGTTGGTCCCTGATCAGTTTCGCTGATCATAAAATATTTATATTGTCAAAAAACTTTAATAATACAAAATTCATAAAAACAAATACTCTTTCGATGTACATAAAAAAATTAGAACAGGTTTCAAAAAGTACACATAATGTTTGAGATAAATCCATACTTAGACACAGCTTCTTAAAAAAATAATTGGATGTTAAAATGGACCAAAAACTGAATGCAGCAGTCAGTTATTTGAAATAAACCCAATGCGTTTCGCGGAGTAAACTTGCTCTGTCAGGGGGAAAAAAATATCTCATACTGATTTTATGTTGCCTCCGTTGAAGCATGTATAAGTATTGAAATCCCAAGACATGGGTAGAGACTTTCAAATGGAATAGTTGTTACAGAGAGTCCCATTAAGGTGTCCTCCCAAAATATAGATGAACATCATTTAAATTAATGATGAGGGTTTGCTAGAATCTTATGAGCAAAGATAAATATGAACAAATGCAGCCAAATAACTTCTGTTGTAGAAACACTGATAGTGCTAATGTTCAATAGGGTTCACACACCTGGGTATTAAAGTTTTAAAGAAATTACATTAGGGACTGTTGACCCAGAGAACATGATGGCAATAGGAAAAAGAAGCCTCTATTGCTGGCTAGTGGGAAACATGTCTCCCCTACAGATAGCTAAAAAGATCATTGGTGTCAAAAAAACTGACCTGGAGGCATACATTTCTCAATGTTCAAGGAACATTAAAGTTCAAAAAAACCCTGGTTAAGAAATACTGCTCTATATGATCACTACCCTACTGCTAAAAAGGAGAAAAGGGCAAAGGAATGGCTTTTCCTGTATAAACATTGTGTGCTAACTGAGAAAGTGACAATTAGGCAAAAGAAGGTGGGCAGAGGTAGTCTTCCCCAGAATAGTGCCAGGCAGCAGTTTCCAAATCTCATTTGTTTACACTGAACAATACCTACTCACTCTGTAACAAAAGAGAGATGTATGGATTAACCAGGTAAGTTTTCAGTATTGCCTGTCCTATTGAAGCTGGGGAGTGTAACTCTCAGGGGTCTTCTGGAGATGCAGATATCTTTTTTCCAACTTCTGGAATTTTACCCTCTCCTTAACAGACTTCTTAGATTTACAAGTGAGCTAACAAACCTGAGGTGCACCTTCATTTTCATGATAGTGTCATTGATAGCAATATAGGAGGAAGACAATTACTATATAGCCTCGCCAAATCAGTCAGAAAAGACCCCCCCCCCCCCCATTATCTCCTTTATTGCTGAAACCTAAAGATCTCCAGCTTCTGTCCTATAATATCATCTACAGAGCACATATCAGTGTTTTATTAGCCATTTCCCAGCTTGCCAAGTAAACTAAAACTACTCTGGTTGTAATTTACACTGAAACTCTTTAATAACTGTGATCCAACATTCAGTAACCAATGCTAAGAATAGGATTTGGAAAAAAAAGCATGTAAGCTGCCAGTTTTGCTGGAAATCACTTTAACAGAAATCCCTTAGATGAGGCGGCCATTGAGCAGACAAGCCATGTTCCACAACATGTTTTATATTCATCTGCTGGCACAATCCTTTATTTAGACAAGAAATTACGGCATGCAATGACTTTTCCTGTCAGTGGGATCCTCTAATCGAATAAGTCACAACGAGATTTTCTAAGCACAAGTGCAACCCTCTCTCGGAGAATGTCTACAAGTTCCTCTGTGATTTTCTACTAAGAATGATAGGTTACTGCACTGTGCCAGCAATAATCAGGTCCCTCAAGATTTGATGTTGGAGTAAGGAGAGACTGCAGGGATTAATCACAATTTACTCCAGTTTCATGGGCTGAAACCTCCTTTGTAGCACTGTACTAGCCATAATAAAATGCTATTACACAGCTGAAATTTATCCCAGTAATTTAAAAATTAGTTCTTTAAAGGGAATAACAGGGTTTTAGATAGTTTCTTCCTTTATTTACTATGCCCAGTGCTGAAAATGCTTTTTTTATTTTTAAACCATTCATATTTAGGTAAATGTTGTTACATTTGCCAAAAATATTTCTAAAGTCACCAAAATCTACTTTGATTTGAAATGAAATCGATGTAAAAATGTATAAGTGTTACAAACAACCATTGATAGTATTACTGGCATAGTGGCGGAGACAAACTTATTGAGGTCCATTAACATTTAGACTTGGAAACCTGCTACACTGGAAGTGGATCTGGAGGTGGTAGAGAAGAGAAGGACTCTTTATAGTTCCTTATTGAAGGCATACCTGTTACCTTCTCTGGCTTTAAAGTGGCTTTGTCCAGAAAAAAAATAAAAATAAATGTGTCTGTAAAACCACATAGTTACCATTATCATCATTCACGCAGAGCTTCTGTTACCTAAAGAATTTTGGTAAACTTGTTGACCACTACATAACAATAGGAATGAGTATGGAAGAAATCACAGGGTTTAGCAGGGACAAGGTACTCAACAAATCCAGAAGCATGCAAGATGAAGAAAACTTTTGGGCACCAATGGTAAAATATAGGAGCAGAGTTGATTTGACAATGTCAACACATATTGTTGAAATGTGGCTGGAAAGGTAAGGTCCCAGGGCCCCCCAGGTCCCAAAAAACACTTGCCATAATAGAGAAATATACATAGCAAACTATCTGGGCTTACCCTTTTGCCTTCCTTCAAGAATGACACATCAGATGTCCTCTTTTTTCTCTATCATTGCTACTGACAACTTCTTTGTTCCTTGTCACGATGGACCTGATTTTTTAAAGCCTTCTAAGACTGGAGAAGATAGACTATCATGGGTCACCCAACAGCCCTGGAATGTAATTCTTAAAATCATCGAGTCTTATAGAGCTTTAATAAATAGGACCCACAGTGTCAGCAATGAATCTGAGACCTAACATGGAGTAGGTGGAATAACGGGAAGAGTCACAGCTATGCCTCTTTGAGTTCTATGTGTGGGCTGGTATTAGGCACCCCAAGATTGGAGAAGATAATTTTTCATTTGAGAACCTGTGTCATCCAGCAATCTGTGAATGGTTTTCTTAAAAAGTCCTTGCTAATAGCTGGCAAATGTTTTCAATTCTGGACCAGATCCATTCCAGGTCTGTAGGATCACCTGGTTTCGCCTGTGATAGTTTATTTTCTCCATTCTTGGACAGTGTTAATAAATCAGAATAAATGTCTTCTTTGCAATAACCATTGACTAATAATGTAACTTCTGCGTATGTGTGTTGACATTACATTATCCTGGTAACAGATTTAATGCTTGCGGTCTTATTGATACTACGACTGGGCCAATATTGTACACTTTGTACAAACACAGTGTAAGCTCTACAGACAATCAACACACAAACACAAAATGCTTAGAATAAAAAAAGGATTTGGTTTTGGTAAAATACATATATAAGTCTCTTTTGATACACGTTAATGTTTCATTTTTTTTATTTAAAACTTTGCTTCTTGATTTCAACCTACATCAAACCATAACCCTTGACCATAACACTAACCTAACCCCTAAACTATGTTCTGTTGCAGAACTAACCCCTGTTCCAGTATATTTACCATATCCTTTGCCTGAAGCATTGATGTTGAAAGCAGTTCCAGCATTGAAAATCACTTATCCGATGAAATAAGCTCCCAAATAGTTTTGCGAAGAAATACAAAATATTAACATAGCCTCAGCTGCTGAATTCAGATATGCCATGCATGGTTATTAGTATGAAATCCAGGCCTGTAAATCACTCTGACAGATCCACACATGTTTATACAGGAAAATGAGAAAGTCTTGACCCTTCAGGGGCTCTTGAGGAACTGGCAATCACCCCTTAGCAAATAGCGAGGGAATCTTTTCATCTGTACTTCATTTATTACGCCAAAATCATTCTCTATAAACAGTATTCTACTCCAAGATTATCTTCTACCTTATTTAATGAAAATCAAGCCCTGACACGTCTGTGTGTTGACCGTCATTGTGGGCTATGCTGAAAAGTTAAACAGATTTACTAAAGAGACAAGTGATATATGTAATGAATGTTAAAGTTCAGGTCCAGGAAAGCAAATATGTAGCTGAAACACGATTTTATTGTAGGGTCCCTCCCTATGTGGTGTGTTGGGTTATAGGATCAGGCATGAGGTTATCTAAATTCAAGCCTGAAAATGTATCATTTGCAACTTAAAGCAGAACAAAACCCTTTTTTGAAAAAAAACAAAGCAGGTCCTTTCATTGCTATAAAAAATTGTACCTGCTGGATAGTAACTTGTTTTAAAAAAACACCTCACCTGTCCCTGTTTTATCACCATCCTCTTCTTTCCCCTCTTTCAAACCTTGGCTATATTAATTTGCCAGGATGACCTAACTTCCGCACATGTGCATGGGAATTCATGCGGGAGCTGGGATACCCAGCTTATCATCTGTCCCTTCTGTCTGATTACAATTTTTTTGAATAACTACAGTTTGACTTTAACAGTGCAACATGGTTGCATTATTTTATTTCTAGCATTTTTCGTTAATTATTTCTACCTTGTGATCATGCCAGCAGCACACATCCTGTGTCAGGGTAACAACACTACCGGGAAAAGTCTTAGGACTACAAATCTCCTCTCTGTCCCCTTCTCACCTACATGATTTTTTTTTTTTTTCTGTAACTACAGCGAGAATTTAAGCAATGCTGACTAATAATAGTCAAGCAGAGAACGCCCAATGTTACAAGATCACAAGATATTTGATAGGTTCATCGGGTATTTTGTTGTATTTATCAATTCGGACAGCTGCAGTCTGGCTGTCGGCATCTCGATCCGTACCACATACTAAACCACCAACAATTCTTAGGAGAAGACAGGTACCTTAATCCATCACTTATACCAACGAAATTTATATTTTCTGCCTATTTGGACATATTTATATTAATTAGATGACATTAAGGAACTCTACGCTGCACAGACACTTAGTATGTAAGCGCAAACTTTCAGTACTTATCAGATCATTGTCATTCGTCCACGGTCTTTAATAAATGATCTCTGGGGGTACTTTGGCGTAGATATTTCCCTGGTACCACCTTTTTGATTTTAAAAAACAATATTCATACTTTCCACTGTTAGCGTTCTTCATTTCTATGATCTCTGCAATCCTCTGAAGAAGCCTTATAAGCAAAACCCGTTGGGAACCTGAGATAAGCCTAAAACCTTTAATAACTCACCACTAGAGGGAGGCCCTGCAGCCTGAGAGAAGGGAGCTAGGTGGGGGCCAACATGACTGTGGGGGAAGGCCATAGGTCATCGTTATGGTGTGAGAGGTATGGCAGTTATTAATAAGTGTTGATTGGATAATAAATAAAACAATGGGTGGGGTCATAGGAGATCATAAAAGATCAAGGTGACAGAGAGGGGCAGTACAATTGTGAAAAAAGTTGTCGAGATTCCCACCCTCCCGCCCTGTTTTGTGTGCTCAAGGTGATAATGTTGCAGTGTGGATGGTGTGAGGTCCTCGAGGGGAAGTGGTTGGGGAAGGTGTGTGGTAAACGTTTGATATTGTGGAGAGCCATCTGTGCTATCAGCATGTTGGGTGAATGCATGGTCTGTCTTTCATCTCCACTCATCTCCATCTCCACAATATTATCGCCTTGACCAATTTTTTTCTCATAATGTTGCTGTATATAATGAAAACACAACTTCTCATGCCAGTTGTGGTGTTTTCCTGACAAGCAGCAGCCAATAGAAGTGTTCCCTAAAATTTAACATCACAAAAAGACAAAACTGTAAACCATGGGAGCACTCCTTTTGGGTGTTTGTTTGCCAGAAAGTGTCCCCAATTGAATTTAATGTATGAATAGTAGGAAATAAACAGTAAAAAAATATTGGCTGTGAATCCAAACGGCATCACTAGTTCTCATAAATATTCAACGAGATTTCTGCTGAAATATCAACTAATAATTGGTGCTAGGTGCTAAGTCAAGTTAATCAGGGAGATATTGATTGTTGACCTGGTCCTTCACAAATTAATAGTGAATCACCAACTTTAGATACAGCTTGTTACTTGCTATTGAATCTTTTATTGTGAAAGAGAAAAAAGTGCGGTTCAGGAATTAGAAGTGCCAACTCAGATCAAATCTAGATTGAATTGGTCAAAGAAAAAAGGGTGAAACAAAAAGTCAGAACTGGTAATTTTTCTTGAGCCTTTAAGGCCCTGGTCAGTACCAGTATTCTCCAGACACCAGTCCCCCAATCTAACGCCGCAGTCTTCACCTATAGCAGCCCCTGTTCAGCCTTCGGGAGACTGGTTGCGTCTCCCAGCACTCGGTTGCCCCCAGGACTTAGTGTGCAAGGGATAATGTCTGGGGATTGGCCGGCAGCTGACCAGGAGCCCACAGATACACAGTACAGAATTACCAGGGAATCCAGAAAACAAGCTGAAGTCAAACACAGGAGATCAGTCCACCAAACGAGGTACAAAGGAAAAGGCACAAACAGAGTCACAGACAAAAGTCAGTCCAGGCTGAGTTCAAGCAGAATGTCAGGAACAGGCAAAGGTCAGCAACAGAAAAATACTCAGAATCTCTCCAGCACAGATAAGCCCAGCTAACACTATAAAAGGCACTAATGGGAATAATGGGAGCAGTAAGGCTATAAAGTCCCAGCAGCCAAAAGCAGTGCAGGAGTGAGGAGCTGATCAGCCTCTAGAATCCCCTTCAGCTGTGCACAGCCTAACAAGGGATCCTGGGGATGCCATAAATCCATCAGGCTGCACGACTTAGGGAAAACAGGGACTGCTGCAAATGACATCTCCAGACAGAAAAACAATGTTTTATATTGCAATGACACACGGTACGGAGTCGACGGCCAGATGCTCTCCTAACAGAGCCGTACTATAGTCAGACAGTCTGGCTGATGGGATGGCAGTAGTCATCATCCTACTATACCTGTCGACCAACAGATACGGGGCAGGCTAGAGTTAGTGGTCCTTTTTTTCAAGGTGACTAAACACTGAGTCCTCCATCAAGCACATATTACAAAAATAATGGATTTTTGGATTCTAGGATATTTTTGTATACTGACAACGTTTTTGAAGAAAATAAAAGAGAAAAGTTTACTTATTGCATATACTGTATGTACTGAATACATACAAGAAGGCTAAACAAAGGGGACTTTCTTGGCATCAAACTTTCAATTGTTTATTAACAAGACATACAAAGGATCATAAGTACAAATCTTTTATAATAAAAAAAACATATTTGCAAATTACAAAAATGAGTCTCCATTGGTAATTATTCTATGCGTTTCGTAGACTTATGTCCACTTCCTCAGGAACCTAATTGAGATAGTAACCATGAAGTGGGTATTAATTTGCCAAATAGTCTGTATCATGAAATGATACAAAGAGGCTATTTGTCAAATTTATTTTTGATAAATGGACCATACTATCTGTCCTAAGAAGCACTTTGGCATGAGAATGGATAGAGACTATTCCTCTTCTCTGTCTCTTGCAGCTTTTATGTTTGTTAACTACTGAGTTGCATATTGTGTTAGATAGAAATTATGCCATTTGGGAATAGTTTGCTGTCCATTCTTCCACCCCTTGTGGGTCATCGTGAGTTGTGGACATGAGTCTACGAATTGTGTCAATTAACAATTGAGACTTATTTATTTAATTTGCAATAATGCTTTTTAATAGATAATATTTATTTAGAACATACATAGAATTATGATCCTATGTCTGTCTTGTCTGTCCCCTTTGTTTAGCCTTCTTGTATGTACTTTACATGATTTAGGATGATTTGGGCTCTATAAGTTGAATTATAAGCAGCTATCCTGCATAATTTAGTAAAATTGTTATACTGTATGTATTGATTTGTTTTTTACTTTCCCATTCATGTGTTGGTTTAATTTAGAATGACTATGAAAAAATACCTTTTATGGTTGTAGCCTCCACGTACCTATTTTTAAAATATTTCAAGCATTTCAGCATGTAAACATGACAGCTCCAGTGCAGCCTTTCCAAATACCAGTTTCCCTCGGAGAGCTAAAAACATCCATATTATGTAAGAGTATCGCTTAGAATACCATAGGCACATCACAGATAGATCTGTTATTTTATTGTGTAAATGGTGCAAATTTAAAATGAAAGTAGTTGAGCACAGAGGTCATGGCTCCTTGAGGCTTCCTCGAAAAGGAAAAAAGATTGCTTTTGTTTCTCCACCGTGTTTAATTCTCCAGACACTTAAAATCTGATGAAAGGGTAAAATGAAGATGAGACAATTTCATAATTCAATCACTTCCTTTGGAGAGGTGAGAAAGCATAAATAGAAACAAAGACTCTTTCTGCACGAATCTTACTTTGCCACATCAAAACTATACCCGCAGCTCTGTTTAATAAAGGGCCAGATAACAAATGTGTTTTGGAGGTAAGGCATGATCTAAAAGCGTTACGGATGGAAGCCGGCTTTATTTCAATAGGAAGGAAATTATAAATTTGCAATAAAAAAACAAACGAAGGACTAGATTAAAGATAACAAAAATGTTTCATGGTAGTTTGTGAAAAGAAAAAGGGTATATTGTTGGGAACCTAAACTTCAAAATTAAAGCTGAATAAACCTAAAATTAAAATAATTGTGAGCAGGAGGGTTCTGTATTGCAGAATGGACATGCTATGTTTCCTTTGCAACAAAACAAACTTACCTGCTTGTTCAGAGTCTTTCGTATAATGTACATTGAGCTGCGCATGGGTGGGAGTTACTTCATTACAGAATGGCCAATCAAGATCATTGAAGATACCTGAAGAGGATTCTGGATTGGGTGAAGATGTTTATTTTATTTCAGCAGATACATTACATCTTCCCTCCTGCTCTGACAAAAAAACATGAATAACAACATTTGGTTTCCTAAAGCAATGTGTACTATAAACAATTTCATTTTTTTAATAATACATTTTTTTTGCATCCCCTGTATCTCAATCTAGTTGATCACCTGTAGGCTCTACTTAACCACTTCCTGTCTACATGATCGCTGCTAATGGCACTAGGGCATTTTTTGCATAGCATATTGTTTGTTACACTGGCTGTTTTCTTGTCTCAGATAGGGTGACAGTGCCAGGGTGACTTATTTGGGTAAAATCAGCCCCCTTCCTATTTGTCTCCAGGCAGTTGTTAATGATTAAGAGAATGGTGCTGATATTACAACCTACTATAGTACACTTTTACAGCAGGTTAAATGATAATGAGCCTCATTCAGCCCAGAAGAACAAAGACACCTTGTGGTGTAAACAAATTACTACAGAGGACAGCACACAAGAGTTGAAAAGTATTGCAGCCCAAACTACTTTTTAACTTTGAAACTTGAAACTTTCGTAATAGCCCATGGCTAATTGATGCAAGTTAAAAAAGATAAAAAAAAGGAAAATGGCTTTTTACTTTTAGTAGTTGTGAATACATTCTTTAAAGTAAGTTTGTGCTGAGAAGAAATAGGGATTACCATTACTAACCTTTCCTGATGCATGTTACCTCCCTGTCATGAAGATCCAATGCTTTGACCTGGAACAACTATGCAAATTAGGAGGTTAAAAATTCAGAATTTACTAAACAAGAGACACTCCTACAGCTAGAATTTTGAATTATAATTATAATCATAATTGAGAGTTTTAATGTTTTCCTCAGTTCATATCTGTTCCAAATGGCTAGACCACCTGTAATTATATTGCATTATATAGTAAAAGTTAGAGAATTGAACCACTTGCCAATTTCTTTCTTTCTTGGTATTGTAAAAGATGTATTTTATTTACCAAAACTGCCTACAACAAATGGAATCTTCACTCTCTTCAGTTATGGGAACCTCTGAAATTTGTATTATCCAGGTATCCATATACCTTCAGGTGTAGTTGAAATCTATGTTCCCTTGCATTTCTTTCCATGAAAATTCCTTCTGAGCAGCTCCAAGGTGCCTTGAGAACTTCCACAGTGGACAGTACTGTTTCTGTTTTAATTTGTATAACTTGGTGACATTTGGGATGTAGGGCCTCTAAAGGAGGAGAGTATAGTATAGGGCAGTACAGTGGCTCAGAGGTTGGGCCTTTGAAGCACTAGGTCCAAGGGACACTATCTGCATGGAGTTTGCAGGTTCTCTCCGTGTTTGATTGGGTTTCCCCCGGGTACTCTGGTTTCCCAAACACTCAGGTTCATTGGCTTTGCCGCAAAACAATTGGCCTTAGACTGTGTTAATGACATATGACTATGGTAGGGACATTAGATTTTGAGTCCCTTTGTGGGACAGCAGGTGATATAACAATCGACTTTGTAAAGAGCTCCGTAATATGTCAGCAATATATAAATACTGTGCAATAATAATAATATGGTTGAATGGAAATGTCATCAGGTTTGGCGCGCCAACAATATAGCTGACAGGTACCCTTGGAAGATGATGTTATCCACCCCACCTGAAGGTTTTAGAATTTAAGTATGTTAGTAGTTCCCATCACTAGAAGAAAGGGAAGATTGGATTCAATTTAGGCAATTTTCGTAAATAAAATACATACCTATTACTAGACCAAGAGATTTGAGAAACATATAAATCAACCACGTGTAAAACGCTGCTTATTTAGCTGTAACTCATGACCACAATGTCAAATGACTATTTAAAAAAAGAAAAGTCTGTGTTAAAAAGTGATACCCTGTTCCATGGCAAATGTTTGAAACGTGTGTCCTTTAGCCTGCTTTAGCATTCCATCTTAATCAGTATTATTTATAAGGTGTACACTCTCAACAGAGTTTGGTTTAGTGACAAATTTTGTTGTCTGCTCTGGTGACAGACAGTATTCATAACTCTAAACAAGGAACGTTGAGTTTGAAGGGCAGCGCTTCATATGAGGAGCCGATCCCAAGGGACAGATAATAAAAATATAGCTTTTTACTTCCGATATCAATGACTTCTTTGTAGCCTCACTTATACAGTTTATTTCTGCAATATCTGGCAAAAAAGCAACAGAAGACAACAAACATGTTTTTATATCTTTTATATGGAGTGTTCTTTTAGTTCTTCCTTTCTCAACGGTATCTTTCTACCTGCTGCAGTGACCGGGTTATTTTAAGTTTAAAAAAAAAGTTTCATCTATCTATCTAGTTCATTTGTATATTGTTTTCTTCTCTTTATAACCTAAGTCATCAAACTGCAATATTTTTCTTTAATTTGAAAAAATCACCTTTCTCCAGAGGGAAATTTTCCCTTAGAAAGTTGTAATAGGAAAAAGTTTACCTTTGGGTATTGTAATGGGAAGAAAATGTCTTTTTTGGTAGCTGTCCCTATATTTGTGTCCTAGTGGCAACCTATAATTTTTTGTTTATCCTCACTTTTATTCTCATTTACCTTAGTGATCCAGACAATGGGAATGATTTTTTAAAGCTCTCCAAGTCTGGAGAGGATACACTTTCATCAGTGAAGCTGGGTGAGCCAAAAAAACCGGAAGGGACTTTTTTAAAGTAATTTACTATTTGTTAACAAATGTTTTTAATCTTGGATCGATTCACCTAGTTTCATTGATGAAAGTGTATTCTCTTCAGCCTTGGAGACAGGTCCGAAAAGCGAGACAGAATTTCCGTAAAAAGGACACAGACACCTACAGGGCAAAGGTTTTGACCTCTATCCAAAGGTCTAGTTAAGCTCCTCGCTATTATGTTATCTTCCATCCTTCCAAGAAGAGGGTTTTTATAGTTTTTTTTCTTCCATGCAAGCAGCAGATTATACAAAAAAATTAGAGTTAGTCTGAGATTGACAGCTTTGTCGGATGTTTCAAACAGTCAAAATAAGCCTTAAATTGAATCTAAACTAGATGGGTGGTGAGCTTTAGCCCACAGCAAATATGCATAGCAAACTCACCGGTTAGGGCATCGACTTGTGCAGCCACCCTATAGGGATGAAAAGGTCCAAGATCGGTCATCTCTGCATCCCTGGAAAGTGCCACCTTCACCACCGCCTCCATGGCAGAATTCCCTGAAGATGGCCAATCTTTTTTGACTATTGGATGGCCATTGATGATATATGAAGTTGCCTGGTCCCAAGATACTTAGCATTTTGCACTGAAAAGCTCACACACCGTATAGTGTAGAATTTAAAAAAAAAAACACCAAGAGTTAGGGATTTAGGTTTTTTGACAAAAGAGACACTCCTAGACCTCATAGTAACTTTTGATTTTAGAGTTTAGGTACACTTTAAGTTGTTGCTGTGCTGTCTTTTTAGATATCCCAAATTGCTCCTGGAAACCTTTGTCACATGTCATAAATGTTTATTGTTAAAATGGATAATCCATAAATATAGTAAAAAAAAGAAAAAAAAACAGACCCAGACCATTTCGGCTTCTAAATACTGTCAGATGACATCAAACGTAACTAAGTCACTAGAAAAAGTAATAGCAAACCGGTCATGAGTTTTTAGGATCACTAAAAAAAACAATTTTCTATGGTTTGAAAAAAATAAAAACTTTTTGGGAAAATTACTGTGCTTAAAACAGGAAAGTTTTATAACATTATCCTTTAAAGTGCTTTTATCATATTGGTGATTTTTTTTTAACAAAAGTTAAGTTTCTTTTTGGCAGCAAAAAAGGTATCTTTTTCTTTCAGGTGGAAAAGGGATCTTCTTTCTTTTTACTTGCATACAAATAATCATATCCCCTAGTGTATGACCAGATTAACAAAAGTAAAATGAACTGTGGACACAGATAAATGATTAAACCCGGTATTAAAAATGAGATTCTGAATGCAGTAAAAAAGTATTTTTCCTAATAGTCAAATGAGATAACATACAGAGAAAGAAGGTTTCTTTGTTTCTCATAATATCAAGATATACTTTAAAAGGTTATCTACATTGTGCCTTGTAACTGGTTGAGTGATTTGTCTTAAATTACATGACATCTTATCAATTGTTCTCATTACTTTAGTTATTTCAAGTAAATAAGAGCCAGTGAAATTACAGTATATGCGAATGAAGCTATTCAAGGTCAGATACTGCTCAGAGAATAATTTTCATTCTCGGTATGATTCAAATTGTTTTACAATTTTCTTTTCAAGAGCTACATCTATATTATAGCCATACAAAAGAACATTTACAAGAAAAACTATGAATATTTTTGTTCTGTTTTGAAGTAGGTTGGTGCGATAAATAACCATTAAAATAATATTTGCTTAAGCTTTTCTTGAAATATTTAACATTTTATAGACTGCAATTCAATTAGGGCCACTGTACCAAGCATGACAAAAATAAAATCAAATAATACAAACTGAAGACTACAACAGTTTAACAGCATGTGGTGTTGTATAGAAATCTTGAAGCTACCATGGCACATTCATAGACCTTTCATTACTTTCCCATTCATCCAAGAATGTCAAATGTTGCCTTTTCTCTATGTAGCATGCTAATTAGACTTCTCTATTAAATATTATCGTAAAATGAGAGAAAACCATTCATTGCATTTAGAAAAAAACGGGTATAATTATGACCATTGTATTTACAATATGTGTTAGAATTATAAAAGCATATCCCATTACGTTTAGCACAGTATTCTCTGTCAGCTTGTACTTGTATCATCTTGTATTGAAAAAGTAAAAAATTGTGCGTTATGATTTCATTTTAAAAATGAAAAGTTTAATTATTTTGTCTTTTTTCTGGTTTCTTAGTAAAGAAGTTCTTTAGTTTAGGCTCTGCTAAATTTGGAGGGCAAAACGTTTTATTAGGTGGATGTCTTGTAAGAAGAGATAAGTGAATTTGTTAAGCATTGGGAATATGTATTTGGAATATGTTTTTTATTTTCTTACTGACAGAATGTCTGACTGATATGTACATTTTGAAAGTTATGCTGCATTCTAAATTTGTAGAAAGTACTAAACTGAATAAAAATACAGTATGTTAAAGCTGCACAATGCTTCCACTTTTTTACAAAACATTTTATTCAGAGAAGCGGCACATACATTTCAACCTGCTCTTGTTCTTTAATATCTTTAAGACCTTTCTAGTACATATGATTTCTCTGAATCCAAACTATCATTTACAACACCGGAAATAAATAACTTCTTATACAGATTTTCTTTTTCTTAAACCTTGCAACAATTTAAAGCTCAGCAATGATGCTTGTGTTGGAAAACAGGGTTGAGATCTGTACAACTAATTAAAAGCTATTCTCTCATCCTTTTGCATTCTTGCGAGAAAAATCCAATCACAGATTAAGGATTTCTTCTCAATTTGAAATTACCTTTCAAACATAAGACACTCCAAATAAATTGAATACTTGTCTGAGCACCCATATTTCCAAAAGGTTATCATACAAAAATAAAGACACTTCATCAAAGATTTAGCACAAGCTATCCACAATCCATAAATCAGGGAAGTGTCATGCTCCTTTTAGCCCAAATTCATTTTGCTGACTATCTCCTCCAACATCTCTGTCAAGTAGGCTGTTTGCTTCATTACACATAATTATATTTTAATGCAGATGTTCTACAGAATGTCAGTGCATCTAAGAATCTAAACCAGTTTGTCATGTTCTATTGCTTTGATATGCCACTTGATACAGGTACGTGTAGATAAGAGAGACTTGGTGAGGAATTTGCATTTAAATATTCATGGGGATGCCAAGTTTTGTTTCCTAGACATGGTAAGTTAAGAGGAATGACAACTATGGTTGGTTTGTTTCTTGATTTGATTGCAGTTGAGTGCAGGAGTTAAAAGCTGTTGCTGGTACATTGGGCAACATGCTAGAGGCCACAGTTACTCAATGGTTCTTTGGGAAAAAAAGTTTCAGGCTAAAGTTCAATCTGATAATAGTTTTCCTTCCCTGGTTCCCCCTTCCACCCTTACTAACATGTTAATGATAGTTTTAAGTATTTCTAGTGATAGCATCACTATTCTGTGCTCCCCTGTGCAATGCAGAACAATTATCCCAGGTGGGAGGGGCGGTTGGAGTGTTATTTGGAGCTTCCTAAAAAAACTTCAAAAAAACTAAAATTGACCACATGCTCTGCTATGCATCCATATTTAATTTATTAAGAACTGAATCTAATAAAAGAATGGGACAGGCCGGGGAAACGAATAAGGGCTAGATCAGCCATTCTTTAAAGGTAACTCTTGAAATATTCAGGTCCTAGGGAACCCCTGGTATAATTACTATATACACAGCTCGTAATATGTGAGTGTGACGGTCATTGGGAAGAATGTCTCTTACATTGCTTGTCATTGGGAAGAATGTCACCCTTACAAAAAGATCTTTGTTATCACTTAAACTGACCTGAGAGACACAAATGTGTCTGGAGGAACCCCGGGGTTCCACAAAACCCATGTTGAGAAACCCTGAGCTATAAACTGTTGGTTGTAGATCGAAAAGGATGCAAGGCAGGATCTATCCAATTCTAATACACATTGTAAAAAGCTGTGTGGGAGCAATGAAATCAGAAAATGCAATTTCAATATGGGAGAGGAGTCTGTACAACAGGGCACGGTTGTAGATTTGATTTTGCTTTTCCTACACATGCATGTAATGAATGCTTACTTTGTTAATTTTTTCAATTTTTTGAGTGAGAATTTTAATTTTGCTTTGTAAATGACAATTTTAGCACCTACCAGTTGCATCTTTGTGTAGCTCTACTCGGTGTTCCTGGATCCATAGAGGCCTATGAACATTTTACCACAATCCAACAAACAAGATAGAAAAGGCGCACAGAATAGAACTAGGGAAGAGTTTTAGATATTTGATCACCCTTTACCCAACTTTAGAAAGTAGTAGGAACAATTGGCTTGGTCAGCTAACACAATCACTTGGTCATTTAAAGCTAGAGAGTTCCTAGGGACTAAAGAATGGGCACCATAATGTGCGCAAGCATTGGTGGCCATGATAAAAGATGGCTCTCGACTTAAAGGGAGCAAGGTTTACTGTAATACATTTTGAACATAGGTATACATGTGTGTATTGTATATGTTTTTTGCCAAATGTACATATGATAATAAGAACCCCCCCCCCCCAGGCCAATTTCTTTTTAGTCTCTTCCATGATCATTTCAGTATTCTGTCTGCAATTCCAGCTGTTCCAGGTAATATCTAAATCTGCATTCTGTCTGCATGATCAGTTATTTCTAGTGATGTCCTAATCAATTTTCCATACTGTGTTTTTCATTGCCCCATTCCCTTCTGGCCCATCGTCACTACTCAACCAAATCCCAGCCCTCATAGGTAGATCAGTAATGCAGAGTGTTTGCTTAATTCTGTATTCCTTTACTAGTATACATTGTCCTATATTATATTCTGTTTTCTCTGCATTATGATATACTGTATACTCTATTTGCTTAACCTGTTACTTTTAGTGTATTCAAGCCCTCCAATAAAACTATATACAGCCCTTGTGTTGTATTTTAATTCCCAGCTTTGCTAACCATATCAGCTTTCTCAGTACTTTTATAGCAAAACTAAATATTTAATACTTTGCATGTAAATCTACTAGCTTTTCTCTAAAGTTTGTAAGTAAATTTTTTGTCTAAACATCAAAAGATTCAGCATAGTTCTTTTTCCTGCATATAGACACACACAAAAAACTGTTTAAAGCCAGCTGAGGGATACTGTTCTTTTTTGTAAGAAAATAAAAGAGGCAAATACGTTGCAAATCCCAAAGCACCAAAGAGAGAGTAAGAAGGAAGTGCCGTGGGTTTGCAGCAACTATAAATCGTATTTCACTGATCCCACTGGCGCTGGAGGGAAATAGAAAAGGAGGAAGTGTTAAAAAAAAGAAAGAAAAAAATTCTGGCAGAAACAGCTCCGGGAGGTTACAGGAGAGAGAACTTCTTGTTATTGACAGGCATGTTTCAGACACATTTTGAAATTATGTCCTGTGGTAAAATGAATTCTCACATCTGTCAAGAAATATGCATAAATGTATATCACACAGAGATCGTGTATTTAGAAGCAGTGGGTGCATATGCATGTGAATAGTTTAGCTTTTGTACATAATGATTTCCAGGGACCTAGGACCCATCTTCTAAATGACCCCACAGAGGAAGAAAAGACATATTTCTACATGCCAGCATCATCAAGGCATCAGGGTCGTGTTTTATTTCAAACCTGATCTGTAGCCACCCCCGTAATGTTTTATTCCCAGGGGCGAGTTCGTAGTGGAATTATTTTTAAAGTAGGCCTGAAGCCAATTCGGCGGAGGGCCTCATGACTGGGGAGACGGGAAGACATTGAGGCAGGGGTTAAAATAAAAAAAAAAAAAAATGAGGGAGAATTAGGGGTTTTGATTGGTGGCTGAAAGGGAATAAAAAAGGGGAGCGAGAGGGGGGAGACAGCAGTTAGTGCGGGCAAATAGAGAGCTTCCCACCCTCCCTCCCTAATTTATGAGCTAAAGGAGTTTTGTTTGGCTTGTCATAGCAGCTTGAGTGGGCGTGCTAGTATTATGAGTCCATTGAAGTTAGAGTTCCAAAAGGGAGAATATACAGTGGCAGGGACCCATAAGGGTATGGGTATTTCTGTTATGGGTTGCCTTGCTGTTATGGGTTGCCCCTTGTGGGGGCTAGGTTTTGGAGGTAGAACCCGCTAACTGTCCCGAGGCAGTGTACGGGCAGCTGGGGGCCGGGAAGTGGAGCAGAGATGCTTGTGAAAATAAGGAGGTTATAGTGGGACGTTCATGGACTAAAAGGAGGGTGTTTTTCCCTGCTTAGCAGACTGAAAAATGTTTGTTTTGGTTATGTAAAATGGTGTCTTAAAGGAAATGTAACATTGTTAAATAAAAGGGGTGCTATGGCCAATTTTTACCAATAATTATTGTGTGCGCTATTTATTAGTGTTACATGTTGGAATGGGTATGGTAAAAATTGGTCAAGGTTTAGCAGCCATGGATTCATCTGAGGTACCCTAGTCATGTATAAATCTGGAGGCTTTGAGCCTGAAATATTTGAGGTTTCTCTTCTCGATAGCCCTATCAGAGTAGCTAGGCCACTGATCACTATGTTCAGATACCCCAATGAGACAAATACAAAATAAACCCCAATTACAACCCAAACAGATGGCATAAATACAAAGAACTCTATCCCAGACCTGCTCTTGCACCTCTCATTAGCCTTATTTTTTTTTTTTCACAGAAAGAAAAAAAATACAAAGAACAGAAAATAACAATTTAACACCGCATTACCAATCAGATGTAAAAAAAACAAATACAACCTAAACCCGAAAGCACAAAAGCAAAAAACTCGAATTTTTTATATTATTCACCATGATTTATACATTTCCGGGCTTTTACACCCAGCACTTTGGCTCAGAGTTTAGTATTCTGGGTCCCAGGTTCGAATCTCAGCCAGAACACTATCTGCATAGAGTTTGCAGGTTCTCCCCGTGTCTGCGTGGGTTTCCTTCAACATTTTAAAAACATTCAGTTAGGTTAATCAGCCCTGGAATTCATCATAGGTCTGTAATAAATACATATGACTATGGTAGGGACATTAGATTGTGAGCTCCTTTGAGGGATAGCTAATGACATGACTATGGGCGAAATATGTCGGCGCTATATAAATACTGGATAATTATTTTTCATAAAAGGATTCAAATGGGAAAATATGGTAAACCTTAGAGAAAGTGGGGTAGAGATATAAACAAACCTCTGAATGAATTAAATTAAACTACTCTCAATACAACCTGCTACAAAAAACACCACAATAAAGATTAAAATATTGGGTCATTCTGTTTTAGAGTAATTTCACCTAAATAGCTAATTAAACAAAACTAAAGTTTCTTCTTTCACCTTTAAGTATCCAAAGATGGCACATCAATAACATTTTACCAAAAAAAATGAATTTATGATCATTTCTCGTTTTCATGCACACTGGCCCTAGGAACCACGCAGTTCTGATTTTCTGCAAAAAGACAATGCTGAAAAGTAGAGTAAAAGGGAAAACAGGGGGACAGACAAATATATCTGTCAGGGCAAAGACACTTCTGAGATTTCTGAGCTTTCTGAATCTGGAACATGGCCAGACTTCCAGTGGTGATCTATACCACAGCATCCAATTTTCTTATCTTCAATTGCTCTATTAGCTGCCATTACTGCACCAGTTCTCAAAGTAATATTTCTGAGGAGTCACTGGTACTGGATGGACTTGGCACGCCAGCCGCAACAAAAGATGGGGTAATTTAAAACTCATCCTTTATATATATATATATATATATATATATATATATATATATATATATAAAGAGAAGGACAGCCCTTCCTTTCAGGCTGTGCATAGTGGAATGAAAGAAAAGTGATCACAGATCTTCACTAAACAACACACAACATGATAGGCATGCTGCCCAGAGGAGCCACCGTCAGTCATGTGCTTTCTGTGACAAGGCCAACTAAGAGTTATTATAGAGAGAGAAAACCAATGAATGTGTGTGGCTATGTGAATGCTACATAGGTTAGATCAGCTTGTGGATATGTGAATTGCTGCTATACAAGAACAAAAGTCAAAATAACTAAAAGGATCATCAGGAATGGATTTTTGGAAATTTACAAGCATTTACACTGATCAGAATTGGTTCAACTATGTAAGTCATTCAGTCTTGCTAGACAATATACCCCAGATCTCACTTTTTTCACTGTAGTCAAAGTAATATTGCAAGATTGAGTGCTGTCATGTGGTGAAGGGGAAGAAACCTTATCATTATGTAAGCTACAATCATACTGCCTTGGAGCTTCAAATAGCATTGCAAAGGCAAAGCAGAAGTTTGCCTGACAATATAATAATAATAAAAAAAAAAGATATTGCAGACCCTCAGCTAAAGTAATAGTGTTAAATGCCAACCCCCAAAATCTTGATTGAAAATAACGAGAAAAAAGAACAGAAGTAGACTTTATTGGCATGCAATAAAAATCGTTTTTACTTGCATGTGCAGGAAAACAATTAGACAAAAGTACACCTAGGGGCCAAAAATGGTGCTAGACAGAGTTCAACTAAACAAATGGACGAATCAACATGGATAAAGTGGTCAAGAAAAATGCAGTTTTCTCTTTCCCGACGTATTTCCCTGTGTGGCTTCCTCAGGGGAGGTGGAGACTAAATTGTGGTTGCAGCTTGGGACATTTCAGAATTATTAGAGATATCACTCTGGAGGACAATGATCAGTGTTAGTGTCCAAGTAAGGGAAGTTCCAAAATCAAAGGGAACATCCTAAACAGAGGTAGTTGATTAGGTTTGTAAGCTCAAAGCAAAGGTGTGAGGAATACGGACAAAAATTCTGTCTTCGGCTGCTTTTTTCAATATGTAATAATAATATATTATTACTAATATTTTTGTCCATAAAAAAACTTGCCTTAATTTTGTCCTATCTATTTTGGGGTGCATAGTGGTAATATAAAACAGTTTAAAGCAGTAAGATCAAGCGATTCTCGACTCTCATTCAGCATCTCATCTATCATCTCATTCTCGCGAAAAACGGATTTTGCGAAACCATCGGAAGATCTAGAAAATTTTAACAGGAGGATTTGCAGGGAATCCTCCTGTTTGCGATCCCCGGGGCACTAGAGGTTAATTAACCTAGTCCCGGGGATATTCTCAATGAATGCGGCCGCCTCGGGCCACTTTCATTCAGAAAATGTGAGATTCCCGGCACTAGAGTTTAATTAACCTCTAGTCCTGGGATATTCTCAATGAATGCAGCATTAATTGAGAAGATTTGTAATCCCCGGCACTAGAGGTTAATTAACCTCTAGTCCCAGGAATATTCTCAATAAATGCGGTCGCCTCGGCCACATTCATCGAGAAGATGTGTGATTCCCGGGACTAGAGGTTAATTAATTACCCTCTAGTGCTGCGAATCGCACACTTAAAAAAAACTATTTACATCGGCCGTTCCAGCTTCCATTTCGGTAAGCGAGAATGTCCGAATTCGCCGTGAGATCGAGTTTTAAAAACTCACTCGCTCATCCCTAGTAAGATCATCTAAACTCCATACTGATAGCAAATCACATTACATTTGGAATTCTACTAAAGCATTCTGTCGGATTCATATTTCAAATTGGGTCAATTTATTCTGTAATGTTAACATGAAAAATAATGTTTTGGAAAGGTAGTTTGATTTTCTCTGCACTGTAATTAAATACCTTTCTTTAGAAATGCCATTGAAACATGTAAGAAGTAATGGAGTACAAGAATAACAAGGGGGCTGATATGTTAACTTGTTGATAGGGTAGAATGAAAGATGAATAGTAAATGGTGATAGATTGTTACATTACATGACACCTTCAATATTTCTCATGGCAAACGTCTCTCAATGATAAATCTGCAGAGTGCTGAATTTTCTTACATGTGTCTCAAACAAATGAGTCTATGCTTCTTATTTGTATTGTAAAGGGAATACTGGAAGGAGCAGAGTTTGACATTGTGTGGTTGAGGAAAAAACTGTTGAACGAATCTGTAACAAGAATGTTCAAAAATATAAAGGATATTCGTAGCTAAAATGTTCGTAGCTTGATATAGGTAGCTTGACTCCTTCAATTAGTTACTGATGCATAACAATTTACCCATAAATATTTTAGCAGAAAGCATTCTGTCTAGATAAGTCTGGATTTTGTTTGAATTTGTTTTCCTTTTTAAGTTTTAAAGTTTGTATAAAGTAGTTTTTTTTTTTGGAGATATGACGTGTGGACCACTGAATTGGAGAAAATGCAGGGCGTAGTACCATAGGATAAGTTTTGCAGCCAGAGTTGTTTTTTTTATTATTAGTATTTTTATTGTTTTTACACCAGCTAGGCAACAGATTTTTAATTCTGTGATCCAAAGGTGGAGTTGCGCTTTAATGCAGGTTTCCTTTTCTTCCATTACACTATTTGCAAACCCTGTTGCTGTGAATAGTAATTGGAATATATATATAAGTATCTATATAAATCTATCCATGATACTCTTGTCTCTTAAAAATGACTGAATGGAAAATTCAGTTCCATCAATTTAAAATAATGCCAGGAAGACCCGGAGAAAGCAATGCACTTAAGGAAGCACTTAGCATTGTGCAGGAGAATCATCATTCATTCAAAATATTCTTAAATGGAGAATAAAAATGTGTAAAACAGGTTTTTAGATATTCCCTTTCTAGGCAACATGATTTATTTTTGCATTTGTGGTGTCGTAAGGTTTGATGACATTTCAAGAATACTTTTTTTTCGTTTACTAACCAAGTGCCGGAACTCAGAAAAATGCGATTTCACTGAGAACACATTTAAATAATTGCCCAGTTCTTCAGCTAATACAATATTGACCTACACTTGACCTGCTTCTTCTCTCGGTTTAAAATTGATTCGCTGTTAATATTGATATGAGGACTTTATAATCTTTTCTTATAATAAAAATAAAAAAAGCCAGAGATTTGTAGTCTCATCAACTGTAACTTTTGCAGAATGGTTTTATTATGTCGCAACTAAGCCATTCTCTGTGAGATGTTAGTGGGCAATGCTTAAATTTGTTCTATAGGTTCTGCAACTGATGTGGACAAAATGGTCAAGCAATAACATTTGCCACCATACTGGAAAATATTACACAATCACTGTTTCATTTTCCATAGCAAAATAAAATATTACTTTCTTTGGGTATTTGCTGAAGCTGCAGGGAATCATTTGGGAGAAAGAACTGAATTGATTTCTGGTGCCTGGGGAGTTTTCTGAAAAAAACAAGAGGTTCAGTTTCATGTCAGGACATGTCATGACAAATCAAAAATCTAACACATATATGTTTTAATGAGACTAAATCCATGTTCAGACTGTGGTAGCTTCTTCTGATGGCAATCCCATAGAGAACAAATGGGAGCAGTGAGCAGTACCAGTACTTCTAACTGCTACCAGCTGTTACATTTGCAGATGCGAGTGACCTGGTGGATGGCAAGGTGTTGTCCGCCAGAAGCCATGTAGACTTGTTTAATTCTGAACCTTCCTTAAAAGTTTGTTTATATATACAAAAGCGGTTCCATTATAATATTATTTGGATATTATAGACTAGGGATGTAGCGCTTTCATTGATGATGCTTCAACATACCCCGATTTGGTACATAGGTGTTCATAAATTGGTGCCAATGATTAGGATCTCATTAGCAAGTATGATGGTGGAACATGTTCTCATGTTCTAAACTTCAGATATCTTGGGTCTAGTGTTCTCCTTGATCCTTGCATGTGTAGTCCCATCATGCCAAGATGAAAAGAGCTCTCAATGGCCCTCAAAAACAACATATTAGATGTCTATAAGTCCGGTGTAATGCGCCTGGGCACACAAACCACAACCAACTCCAGATATCCTTGAATCAGGTGTGAGGAAAATAATCTGCAAGTGATATAGGGTTCAAATGATTCTATTTTGCCCAGGACTAGCCAGCCCAGCAAGTTCAGACCAATGGCTAATCACTTCATGCTAAAAGGAGTGTCCTAAAATTTCATGGTGGAAACCTCAGATAATTTTCACAACAGTTGGAGTCAAAGTTCATAGAGCAACATAAAAAAGATATGCCATGTAAAAGCATTTGCTACACAAAAAAAAAGAAAAAAAAATAGATCAAGACTGTAGTTCAACATTTAGGAAAAAAACACACCTTCTGGAACATGTGAGGTAGAAAAATGATTTACAGAAAAAGTTACTTTTCTACAGTAACAGTAAACATGTTTGGTGCCAACTGACAGGATTTAGGAAGAACCTTGTACCAAATGTGAAGCATTGTGATTGAAATAATTTGGTTTGCAATTATGAAGTCAACCCCATATTCTGCATCATATCAAAGTGTGCTTTATGAGAAAATGAAGCCATCTGCCAAAAAATTGAAGTCAAATCATAAATTAAACACAATAATGTTTAATGCGAATGCAGCAAACTCTTTACTAACTTAATTTGTCCCTGAGGTCAAGGTTACAGAGCTCCATCCATTAGTGTGACCTGCAGAGAAGTTGAGGTTCTTTTTCCGGAGCTATTTTGAAGGTAAAAAAATCTAGAAAGTTTCTGTGGTTTTTTTTTTTTTTTAAGAATTCTATCATTAGCTGTAGGTTCTGTTAAAAAAAGATGTAATGTTCCTTGTTCCAATGGTAAAAATGTTAACAATTTTCATGGGATGTTATTATTTTTTCATATGATCTTATATAGATAAAAATACAGCAATTAAGCTTAATAAAACATAGAAAAAGTCCTAATATAGTCTTTCAGTTCAAAACGCAAATCATGTTTCCTACTAATGAATTCAATTCCATTTGTTAGCACCTGTTATCTAAACATGTCATTTTGTGCAAGGGTCTAAAATTATTAGCTTTCTTTTTAAAATTAACTTTTTAGGAAACGGTTAATTTGTTCAATTATTTTTTACAAAGAAAAAGACTGATATGTGCACTCAAATATTAATTTACACTTCCTTGTGATTTAATTAGACAGTGGAAAACCTGCTATGCCAGGTGCTTCCTAGATTTTTCACAAATTAGTTTTAATTGTTATTATTAAGGAACAATGTAACACTTGCAAATAATTACCCTCATTTTTAGAACAATGAAGCTGTATTCCTCAGCCACTTGTGACTACAATTAACATATGTTTTACAAAGGCATTTAAAAGTGGGGTTAAAAAACACTCATATGTGTTTCTAAAGTTTCCTTTGAAAACAGACTGGAACCTTTTGAAGACAATTGCTCTGTTTGTCTTATGTATTTGATATATTTTTTGTTTGGGTTCAGGAATATTTTACATAATAGACAGAAGACTGTAATAGACTTGTGCCTGCAAATAGGAAATCACAAAGGTTTTAAAACTGAAGTGCAGGCAGAAAAAAAGACTATTAATATAGTTCAATTATTCATTAAAAGTTAGGGTTACTTGTCATTGAAAATCACAGGTAAATATTTGTGGTGTAAGTACCTGCATTTGGATCTTGGAGAGGGAAGGGCAACCCTTGTAGCCAATCAGGTATGCTGCATTCACATGTGCTGCCAGGATACATCCAGACAGAAGGAGGCAGCAGAGTGGGAAGAGAGATGAGCTGCTGCTAATACACTGTCCAAATGCAAATTAGGGGCAAATGACCAAACTCTAACACCTAAGTGCATTAGAGAAAGTGTAAGCTACCAGCTTGGTTGTGTTGTCTTGCAGAGCTGCATGTTGGTAGGTCTTCATGCTAGAATTGCAAAATGCTGGAAAACACCTCCCATACATGGTTTTAACAGCATGTATACAATCCAAAATTAAGCTTGAAATTGACACGAGACAGGGGGCCTGGGTCAAGCTGTCAATTGGAAATGATCATTGGAGTCATGGGAGATGAACAGTCCCAGTAGACAAATCTGGGGAAAAGCATCATTGGTTAAAAAAATATTTCATGCATGTATTTATGTTTGAAGAAAGAGAGGATTGTGATAGAACTACTTGCACCACAAGGGGAATGTTTTCTACTGGAGTAGTAAAAGACTTCCATATGACCTGAGCAACTCAATATCATTATTTAAAATAAATAATCAAACTCTGGAATTACTTATTTCAAGTCAAAGGTTTAGTTTCAAATATACTTCAAGCTAACTTTTGTAATTTTGGAAAGGTCTGGACTTATAAAATTAATTTAGAAACATTGTGTGATCACTGAGATAGGATGTGGGGAATTGTTGTTCACCATAAAACATACAAAAAACAAATTTTTTGGGACCTTCGGTTAATGGACCAATAGCTAAGGTAAAATCCCCTCCAAAATGGATACAAGTAGCAAAGAATATTTGCACCGTGTTCTATGTTTCATACCCTGGTGGGAGACTGGATGTGCTTCTTAAATAAATGTAATTTATGCAGTTCAGGTGGATTTATAATAAAAATAATAATTATTTGATTTAATTTTTGCTGATACAACAACATTAGAGGCATGGATCTGGTAGAAGGACACAAGTTGCATTTTGTATTTATGTCTTTTTGGAAACTCAATACAAAATGACCAATTCAGAAACTTTTAAATATTATTAAGCAGTATCTGCTCATAATGAATGTTAACTTTTAGAGTGGCATATATTTTTGCTTAATTATTATTATTATTGCATTCAGACATTGTTTATGTGAAATCTTTAAACCCCATTAACCTCTGAATATTGCCCCTACCAGATAATAGTCCCTTGGACCAATGTTAGGCTGGGTATTAAAATAAGGGCTCTAGTTCTGGATCCTCTGTCCCCATTATAAGTGAAATGCTTTAAGAACTTATTGAAACAACATAGTTAGAGCTATTTATACATATTCATTAGGAAAGCCTTATTTGCTGATATCATTTTCCTGCCAATCATTGATAGACAGTAGTTGTGCATTATGGCTCTTTCTCACAATCTCCCCCTTCTAAACAACAGCTGACATAAGATATTAACCCAACAGGCAACACAATATGTGATGAAGAATGTGAGAAAAAATCATTAAACCAGCAACACTGTGTAGCACTGAAAAGCAGGAAGCAAATTCTGCATATTCATTAAGCAGGTATGGCTTCCTCCATGTACATACAGTAAATAAATACAAACAATAATAGACAAGCATTTATACAACATCCCGAATAAATGAGATTATTTACATTACAGACTATATATAATAAATGGTTTCCATATATTGCACAAGCCCTTTCAGAAAGCTATGCATGCTAAATAAAACAGCCATTCTGTGATCTTCAATAATGTCTATGAAAACTTCTAGTCTTCCAAATCGCAGGAGGAATCAGACACTAATTGGTGGTACAGCATTTAGCTGGTTGGCAGCTTTTCCAATTTGCAGCTAGAAAATTACTTCTTTCCTAGTTTCTGCACATCCCTCAACAGGGCACCAAGTGATAAATACGTCATTGGGGCATTGTACATTTAAGCTGCAACTGTTTACACCAAAATTTCTTCGCCTCCCCTTATGGTAAATATTGGAGCTTCTTCTGTAACCTGTACAGATATTGCTGCATGCAGAACACATCAACATAATGAATTAACACGGTGATGTGTTTGTGTTGTCTAACTCTCAATTTACCCAAATTAGTGAACACTGAATATTTAAGATGTTTGTAAATCCACGGTATAGGATAGGAAATGTTATATAAGCAAACCAGGCTTCCACATGCATCTGTGTACTTTAATTAAAGGAGGGATAAATCTAAACATGAAACAAAGGTGCCTTATTAAAACTAATGGATCTTAAAGTTGTAGGCCTAAATGGATGACTTGCTTGAAAATGCATATATTTTTTCATAAGTTTTTTTTTTCTTTTCAAAAATACTTTTTCTACATCATCATTCATCCCTATATACATAAATATAGGGATGAATGATGATGATATATATATATATATATATATATATATATATATATAGTTATGTAGGTCTCTTGCATTCTTTCGGAAGCCAATTCCGCTACACAGCATTGCCCATGGAAGACTTGCTGGTGGTAACAATAGCAGCACACGCCTTTGCAAAAAGCTGCAAATATGGTTTTTGCTGTTTCCACTGGAAGCTTTATAGGGTGACGACCCAGTAAAGCTATTGGTAGATAAAATGATTTCAAACTAGGTTCAGAATGCTATCACACTATGGGCCTGATTCATCAAGGCTCTCTAAGGCTGGAGAGGAGACTAACATTTGTGAATCAGTCAACCTTGAATGGATCTATTTCAGGATTGAAACATTTGACAAATATAAGCAAATGATTTTAATGAATTCTTACCTGGTTTGCTGAATCAACCAGGTTCACTCAAGATAGTCTATCTTTTCAAGTCTTAGGAAGCTTTATTAAATCAGTCTCCAACACTGTTCCTGATTTAATAAACCTCTCCAAGGCTGGAGGATACACTTTTATCAGTGAAACTGGGTGATCCAGCAAACCTGGAATGAATCAGGTCCAGAATTGAAAACATGTGCTAACAAATAGCTAATGACTTTTTGGAAATCCATTCCAGGTTTGCTTCATCACCAAGCTTCACTGATGAAAGTGTATCCTCTCCAATCTTGGAGAGCTTTAATAAATCAGGGCCAATGTCTGGATAAGGTCATCATGGCAGGATTGCCAGTTATTATTTTTTTAAAGTATGACACTTACGATTGGTCTACATGCTGGATTTAAATTCCAGGGTTTACTCCATTATTCTAATCTTCTTTCTTTAGCGGAGATGGGTCCTTCTTTGGTGCCCACATTGCTGCTTGGGTGATGTGGGTACCTCCAATTGGCTGTCCATGACAAAGGTTCTTTCAGGTTGGAAAGACTGCATGGATGTTTGTGACATTATATGACAAGCCCCCCTATATGTCTTGTTGGGGGAATGGGTTGGAGAAAACAGTTGAAACAAATAGGACGGTGTGAATGTTGTTCTGAGATTGGCATTAAAGAACTGCTGATCCTATCATACAAATACCATGGTGTGCTAAACTCCATTTTTTAAGGAAAAAAAAGTTTTGTTACTATTATTATTTTTTACTATTATTCTTTTTTACTATAATGTGCCTAAAATTGTTTTGCACTAGTTATTCAAGTTAAGCATATCTCATTTTCATACTGTACACCCCACAAAGAGTCTTTACAATCTTTTACCTGTCAGTTACTTTGTTAAACCTGGATTACAGCACAACAGTTTAGTATAATTCTCTTTCTAAAATACATTAACTATAATGTCACAGTTTTATTATTTTACCCCCTTGAGCCGGTCTGTCCATGCAGGAGAATATTTCAACTCGAAGGCGAGCATTTGTTCATTAAGCCTTTGACTGACAGCTTAATATATTAAACCATTTTGGAAAATGGAGAACAGCATTAACTTAATACCTGCACAAAATTTAACTGTCACTCAAGAGAGGGGCCATCTAAGTATTTTTAATTATAATATTCTCTTTTTGATGGGCAAGAACATTACAGACCAATGCAACCTTTCCTGCGCATTTTTGGCCTTTACATCAAGATGAAGCCACAATTTGTACAATTAAGTTGAGTGGCAAAAAATGTAGTGGATATCCTTAGAAGAAGAAGACTGATTTGGTTGTGTGATCTAAATGCACATTATAAGTCACACCATCACTGATCTTAAAGTGGACCTATCACTACAATTTTAAAATTGTATAAAATGGTGGATAACCGCACTGGTGCAGTGTTAGATCCAGTGATGAGACCAGAAGTCAGAGGAAGAAGGAAAATGAAGGACACACAAGCTGTCCTGGAAAGAAGAAAGAAGCTGGGATATTACGGGACCTACTGGACTGAATTTGTGGAGGGATCAAGGGCTTTCCACCAGTAAAGGGAAGTGCTATGTTTTCCACTTGAAGTCTAAAGAGAAGATCCAGATTCAAATTACAACTATCCCTGTTTAGCAAAAAACTTCAGACAGGCAGGCTTTTCTACTAGCAGAAGAGACTGTACGCACTTTATGACAATACCCTTAGTGCTGGAAGCTGATTTACTTCTGCTTTGATAATCAGAAGTCTTAAATCAAATTTAATAGCATCACTATGTGTTGGTTAACTTAACTATGGCAATGACTATTTTAAGTTAATTTTTATATTATTTTCGAAGGCAAAGTTTTTTTTTGTTTTTTTTAAATACTTTGCTTAGATTTAATAACTTTATAAACATTTAAAAAATAATATTTTTTTAATTTTTTAAAAACCACACTGTTCTTGAAAACTTATTTTTCTGCCCATTGTAAGTGAACAAAGAAAGAAATGTGCAAAGATATGAATATAAAATATGTCCTCTTCTTCATATATTACCACCAATGTGATCACTATTAGAACTGAATATCACCTTCCCATTATAGAAAGATATTCAGACCTTAAATAGGAAAATTATACTCACTTCATTGATCTACTAAATCAATGATTTACACTTTATATCTTGAAAAGGTAATTGATGGCCCGACATATGTAGAATAAAACTTCCTATTAAATATATGTGTTCCATTTGATGCTCATTAACACATATGACCATATAAACCATCTAGTGTAGAAGAATTATTTAAAATCAAGAAAAAAATTAAAATGAATCGGTCCTAAGTGAGTGACTTTTTCAGGTACCTGTTGCTCATGTCAAGAAGTAACTTCACCAATAGGACTACCAACAATACAAAGAGAGGCGAACTGATCAGAAAAATAGATTCAGACTGCCACAAGTATTTTAAAACTGGATAAAGAAAACATTTCTAGTTGATCATTGTGATTGTAGATATAAAAATGATTGGGCTGCAATGGTCCCCGTTTATGAAGACTTGGTATTGGTAAGCAAAACATATCCTTGATTGATTTAAATGTATGCATTCAAAGAAGTTAGTATGTTTGCTCCAGTTATTGGTTAAGCAGGTATTTTGCTGTTGTTTGTGTTCACTGCAGAGATTTTCCTCTCCTTCCAACTTAGTAAAACTTTTGGGCAGCATGATTGCTCAGAGGTTAGCATGCTAGCCTTTGCAGTGCTAGGTCCCAGGTTCCAATCTCAGCCAGGGCACTATCTGCATGGAGTTTGCACGTTCTAGCCATGTTTATATGGGTTTCCTCACACATTCCAAAAACACGCAGTTAGGTTTTTTGGCTTTGCATCAAATTGACCTTAGACTGTGGTAATGGCATATGACTATGATGGGACATTAGATTTTGAGCTCCTTTTGAGTGACAGTTAGTGACAAGACTGTGGACATTGTAAAGCACTCCATAATATGTTGGTGCTATATAAATACTAGTTATTAATGCTAGGATATACTGGAGAAGGGCTGGGGTTTGGGTTTGCAAAGTTCACTAACCACACACTTTTACCCATATTTTTTATGTGTATTGGAGCTAGTGGAAGCTGAAAATTCTATGCAGAGATGGATACTGTTTTTTGTGTAGTTTTGGGTTGCATTGGTACATACCACCCACTCAGACAGTGCCCTGTATGCCTTTACTTGACAATAGTTTGCTTTTTAGCCCTTCATTTAGCTAGAATTCAAACACAAGATCTATCTTTCACGGACTTTAATGTAGTTCACTGCAAAGTTTGTAAACTTTGCATGTGGAATTGTTTGTGAACCAAATCCAGATCCCCACTAAACCTAAGTCACCAGCAAAAGGACTTTTCTTCAATGAGGGCACATATAATAGTAAAAAAGACAGAGGGCTTAACTTTTCCATACTGTATCCAAACAAACCTGAAGTTGGGTTTTAATCTTAAGTAAACAAGGTATAACATTACTGGTCTCTTGCTGCAGCCTAACATTCCTGAAATAAACAGCATCTAATTGATTTTAATGAACGAAGGATCAGCCATTTTGTTACAGCTGTAAACTTTTACAACAAAGGCTCAGATAATCGTCTTTAAGTCAGACAAGGGGTTAAGAGACAGAAAATAGAACCTGACAATTGGCGCTCAGCCTTGCTAGTGGTTCATTTGATTTCAGAACACTTTCTAGAATACAACAAAATAGTTTGGCCAACATAATAGAAGACATTTTAGACTTTTTTTCCCTGTTTGAGAACATTGGTGTTCTCTTTTGGAAAGAGAGAGATTTATGTCTATTGAGGGAGACCTATATTACTAGCATAGTAAAACAGTCAGTCAATATGTTGTAAAATATACCAGTTAATGGCTGAAATATTAGTTAGATGGAAAAGGCAGCCAAGCCGAGCATGATGGAAGCGTGATTATAAATCTCTGGTTAATACATTAACTGAGGGGAAGCAGACTGGCTTTGTATATTTACTTTTCATTGCCTACTGAAGCTACAGTGAATGATGAGCACAGTGTAAGTTTCATGAGACTCCCTTTAATGAATAATTGCTTTAAATTTATTACACAGGTTAAGAAATAGAGGAGCCCATGCTATGCCGGTGATAGCTAAAGGGAGACAACAGTCAATGGGAATGTCTTGAAGAAGTTAAAAGCACAGAACAAAATATATAATTAAACTGTATGCAAACATGGTTTTAGAATTTGATGATGGATGGTAGTATGACAGAACAAAACTATTCATTTGCAAGCAGTGTACTTGACAATAAAAACAAGACGTTGCTGGCAATGCGTGGCTCCATCCGGAACACATTTTTTGTTATTCTTATCATCGCCATTGAGGTCAATCAAGGTCTTCTACTTTGCGTGATTAGGTAAATACATATCAACCTATGTATAATTATTGGCCCCATAATTTACCATTTATCATCTACAGAAATACGATTATCTCATTCTAATACATATCTAGGTTAAAAATTAAAACATGAAAATGTTTTGTGCCAGGGAATGAAGGCTTCAGTTGGAAGCAAAGGCAGACAGAAAAAAATTACAGAAATGAACCATCTAACCTGCCAGAACTTTTGTCATTATGTTCAACTTATTTTCATAAACCCTTTTAACTAATTCAGTAAGACAATAAATGACTGGGCAAGAACTTCTCAAGTCTGGCTGGAAGCACCACCAAGATATTAAAAAACTTGTCACCATACACACGAGATTCAATTGTAATAAAGTTTGTTTCTCCTGCAGTATATCCCTTTTGAAACCTGCCGTACAGGGTAGTGCTGACACAAATGCAGATTAATAAACCATTTAAAATACAATAAATATGTTTTAGTGAATATGTAACCTGGATAATTGGGAAAGAATTATTCAAGGGAACCCGCTACTACTAATTCTCAGGGTTCAAAAAGGAAAATAAAAACAATTCAGACCAATCTGAGCAATTAAAATGAACCCCTTAAAGTGCCCCATAACCTCTACTATCAGGTTCATCTTGTTAAAAGTTAATTGTATTATTGTCTTTTTGATGCCTTTTGAGTTGTTCTCACCCACACTCCAAGTGTAAAATTATTGTTTATTCAAAATGTTGGACTTCTGGGACCAAGGTTTTCTGATATGTGCAAAATATTCTCCACTCACATCTATAAAGATCATCCAATATTGTAGTGGAAAGCATAACAGGTGGCTTCCCATAGGAGTGGATGGTGATTTTTCTGAAGATGTGGGGGAAGGCTGTGCAGTGGCCACCATAGAAAGGTTCTTGGAATGGGCAAGTAAATAGAAGAATCAGGGCAGCCAGGAAGGGGTTGGATTATCATTTAAAGGTTAACTGTACTAAAGGTTAGGCTTGAAAAGAGCCTTAAAAAGTTAATGTTTGTGTGTGTCTTTGTGTATTTAGTCTTTTCTTTGGGCTGGATATGAAAGGAATATACACATATCAGGTCTGAAAGTTCTACTAGCATCAAAGTCTACCTAACTGGTAACTAAGCCCATGATAGCAGATTGGTAACACAGTCTTTTTATAGCCACTTCATAGCCAGGTTCATTAGTACATTAAACAACTTCAGTAACTAGGTAAAGTTAGTGATTAAAATACTAAAACTCTAAAGGTGGAAGCTGTCAACAAGATAAGTACATTGTGTAGTCTTGAGTAGGTTAAAATAATTACAACTGTTTACATCCATATCTATGTTTGTACTACCAATGGTCAGGTATTTTTGAAGTCAAACACCTACTTTGCAATGAAAGGTAAAGCAAAAATGCCCTCCTACCCAACCATATATACTCACCTTTCTTTTGTTCTTTCTTAAAAATGAATTTATTGCTCATTGACCAATTTAAAACATTATCTAGTACAGTGTTTCCTGAACCAGGGTTCCTCCATATGTTTCTAGGGGTTTCTTGAGTAATGAACAGTTATTGACTCTCCAGTTTAATTAACACCAATGATCTTTTTGGCTATCTGTAAGGGTGACATTCTTCCCAATTGCCAGTAATAAAGTAGGCATTTTTCCCATTTACCATCATACTAATGTACTTTGAACTGTGGATATAGTAATTAAAAGAGGGGTACCATGAAGATCCATTGAAGTTATTTTAAGGGTTCCTCCATAGTAAAAATGTAGAAAAACCAGGTCTAGACATGAATATAGTCAAAGACTTCTGCTATGGAGCTGTGTATTTATTATGTAGAAAATTACACTTAATCTAGATTAAAGTAATCCAAGAGATCTTTAGCACTGTAGCAAACTGTGATACATAATATATTAGGTCACTGATTCCTATTTACTGATTTCCTGAAAGTGATATGTAAGGCAATTTTAATAACACTTCAGAAGTCTTTCGTTCCATTTAAACAGCAGCATCCCTTGCCATGTTCACATTTTCTTTCATCCTAAATATAACTCAGCAAACATAAACACAAGCAAATCATAAGAATGTTGAGTACTTCTATTTAAAATGTGTACAGTCATTTTAATGAAATTAACATATTAATTTACACACACGTGCAACATTGATGATTATTTTTACATTCATTTATTTCTTTAATTTTCAATTTATCTTAAAGAATGTCAAAAAATGACAGAATCTCATTTTAGGGCTGTGAAGACAGATGACAGAAAGTGCATTAAAAATGAGAGTTTGAATTCGAGAAGTGAAAGCTTTAAATCACTACAGGCATGTCTACAGGACAAGATTGATACCAGATGCCATTTAGTACATGTTATTAAGAAACCATTCAAGCCTTGAAGGGACCTTGTCACTACATAACTTCTGTCTATGTAAATAAGATTGAAGAAAGGATTTATATTCGCACCAATTTCAGGGAACCGTTACATCAAAGAAGCAGGACAGAGTGTAATACTCATCTCGGGAATGTACCTGTGAATACTAAAAAATCTGTGACTTTCCATTGACTTTGCTTATAGACATAAATCAGACTGATACAATGAGCATTGTATGGAAATATGGTGTGATGTTTGTTCAAACATTTTCTTTGTGTGTTAACCTTCTAGGCACTTGGCAAGGTAGCAGGGAAGTGATCATAGACAGGTAATATTTTATAATGTCTCAAAAATGTTCTGCTATTCTGTACAGATGACCACCTTGATGGAAATGTAGTAGCTTAACCCATTTTTGACCAGGGTATTTTCTTCCTTTTTTTCCACTTCTTTGAGAACTACGGTGGCAAACGATATTGGGGCTGATTTATTAAGCCCCTCTAGCGTTCTAATTCTGTCCGTATTTCCACAAAAAAAAGCATGGAAATTTATTTCACATTGTAGGCCTATAATTCTTAGGCATAACTCACCAAAATATGTCCAATATTTTTAATGAATTTAATAATAAACTTTAAATAAAAACACAAAAATCTGGTAAAAAAATAAATAAAAAAAATAGTGAAACGTAATATAACTGTACAGTAGCATGTATAACATATATATATATATAATATAATTATATATATTATATCAAGATTTATTTGTATTGGACTCAATACAGCTATTTTGTATTGAATCCAATACAAAATTATTTGAATTTCCGGCCTCTCCTCCAGCCCGCACTGACATCACTGGGAAACCCCGGAGATCGTCCCTGCATTCGCCGGCTGAAGATCAGAGGGAGAAGACGTGCAGGGACCAGCAGGATGCCGGGGGACGACAACAGAACAAGTGTTTTTTTTTTTTTTTTAACTTTTTTTTTAATTAATTTTGTATTTTCATAATAAAAACAGACATAACAAACAACAATGACATTAATACAAATGAAACAAAACAAGATGTTGGTCTGGTACAAATTATACCAATCATCAATAACACATACAAACAGAACAAAGCAAAACACTGTAACAAAGAGAATAGAACCCTTATATTTCTCAACCACTAAAATTATCCATATCAAAAATAAAAAAAATAAAAAAATAAATAACATTGCCATTTACCTGAAAAAGTATGTCAAACATCACAAAACCCTTCCCTTCTGTTATCCTACACTCATCTCCCACTCCTCTTGGAAACCTTGGAAACCTAGATCGAATATTGGGAAAACCCTATCGGTTTACCCTGGCTCTCCAGTCTGCTCTCCCAACATGTTTTTATATTCAGCTGATTACTGAAACATTAGCCAGGGTGACCAGACATCAAGGAATTTCCTACTTTTCTTTAAATAAAATCAACCTAATCTCATTCACTTATCATATCCACATACCCATGGATGGGCCTGTGGGCTTTCACCACAAACTCAGAATGCAGGCTCTGGCAGCATTTACCAAAATGTTACCACAGATTTGTCATAGGCTTTCTGGGGCCAATCGTTAAGGTAGAGAAGGAAGAACCCTGGGACATCGGGTATTGTTCTCACCGCCAAATCCTGGCATACCTTCCTCGCCCCCTGCCAAAACCCAGTTAACCGCGAGCACGACCAGAAAATATGCAGCATTGTGCCGCTATGATTCCCACCCCTCCAGCATACATCTGGCACAGCAGAAAATACAATGTGCAATTTATCAGGGGTCTTGTACCAACGTGTCAAAATTTTGTACGCTGTTTATTGAGAGGTGCTATGCATTGAACGTTTATGACAGTATCTCATCACTTGGTCCCTTTGGTCCTGAGTGAAACTCATTCCCAGTTCCCTTTCCCATCCTTTTAGATAGGTAGGTATGTAATCATCTGGTATCATAATCAGCAGAGAGTACGGAGTCGATAGTGCATGGCGGGAGTTCATTTCCCCACTAAACATCCTCTCAAAAACTTTAAGCTGTGTCTGGCCCTGGTTGGTCCCTTTTGAGTGAGTCAAAACCCCCCTGTACCATACCAGGGGTAAAATCTGGGTTATCCAGAATTAGGGTAAGAGGGTTAGGATGAGGTGAGATCGCTTCACAATCAAAGTATTTCCTACAGACCGAGATGGTGGCTGGTAAAGTGGAGTGTGCCCTATCAAAATATTGATTTAGTGCAGGGATCCATGGTATTGTTTGGAGGGGAATGGTGCTACATGCCTGTTCCATTTGCACCCACAATTTAGAGTTACCATCTGCACCCCAATTAATTGGTTCTAACTAAATGAGCGGCTGCATAGTACAAATTCAAGTTTGAAGAGTAGTTTTCTAGTTATGCGAGGGCTCTTGTTACTCAAGATAAATTTAAAGATTTTTTGTGTGCATTTGTTTGAAGAAACAGTGAGGCAGCGATATGGGCAGTGACTGAAATAGATATAGCAACCTAGGAAGTAGGTAGAAGTCATTTTAATGGCCTCTATGCTACCAAACTATGAGAAGGAGCGGTTTTTCCACTGCTCCAATTCTTTGGCCATTGTCAGAAGGAGAGGCAAAAAATAAGGCGAAAGATTAAATGGAGATTTTTGGGGATCATGACTCCCAAGTATTTAATAGCAGGCTCTTCCTATTTAAACAGGAAGTTCTCCGCAAACTGGCTTTTAGTGGTGTGGGGGAGGGAGATATCCAGGGCTGCACATTTGGAATGGTTCACTTTTAAATTGGACAGTTTACCGTTCTCTTGTAGTTCTTTAAGTAAAATTGGGAGGGTCACCCCCGGGTCAACATCTTCTCCCCCAGACCTATATGACACAGGGTATGATTCATGATTTTCCAGTCAACCCTGTCAAAGGCCTTTTCTGCATCAGTTGACAACAGAAAGGCCAGGGTTTGTGACTTCTGGGTTGAGTAAATATAGTTTAGTACTTTTGTAGTGTTGTCCCTTGCCTCCCTGGTTGGAACAAACCCCACCTGGTCAGGATGGACAAGTTTATGATAACTTTTTGAAGTCTACCGCAAGTTTTTTTGTAAAAAGTTTTAAATCCTGGTTTAAGAGGGAAATGGGTCTGTAACTGGAACAAACTGCTGGATCTTTCCCCTCTTTGGGAATAATGGAGATGTGAGCTAATAGGTATTCGTTCGAGAATTTGGCCCCGGATGTTGGAGAGTTAAACGCCTCTAAAAAGTGGGGGGCGAGTTGGTCCCTAAAAATATTATAAGAGGGTAAAACTATCGGGGCCAGGGTTTTACCAGATGGAGTGGTTTTGATTGCCCTGAAAAATTCTAGTTCCAAAATAGGGGATTCTAAACTAACTATGTCCTCCTGTGAAAGCTGGGGGAGTCCTGAGTGAGCTATATACTCAAGTTTTTCAGGTCTAATTTTTTCACATTTGGGGCTTTGGGTCTTAGGATACAAGTTATATAAGAAGTGATAATATTCCTGAAAAGTTTCAGCTAAATCTGGGACTAGATAGGTTTTCTATCCTCGCCTGTTTAAGATATATGGCACATGTGATCGTGTCCTCTGTTCTCTCAGGGCATTGGCAAAAGTTCTACTGCACTAGTTCCCAAATTCATAGAACACTCGACTACATTTGGCCAATTTAGCTTTTGCCTTATGCAGACACAGGCCCAAAATCAATTCCTTCACAACACTGGCATCTAGAGTCCTCTTGTGTAGATTTTCTAGGCTTTGGAATTTCAGGATTAGGTCCTGCATCTCTTTGGCTGCCGCTTTTTGATAGCCTGGAACCGTGCTTCACAAAGAACCCTCTAGTAACCGCTTTGTGTGCTTCCCATATTATCATGGGGCTCACATCCGGTGTTTTGTTAAGAGACAAATAAGTCGAGATCTCTTTCAGAATTTCAGCTTTAATAGCCTCATCTCTTAGTAGGGACTCGTTAAGCTTCCAGTACCTTAGGGTTGGAGTAGGTAAGAGAGACTTCCAAAAATACCGGGGCATGGTCGGCAAAGGTGGTGGTCCCGATAGAACATTTCCTAATGTGTGTAAGTGTTTTTTTAAATCTTTTTAGTGACCCCCGAGTGTGACTCAGGATTACAGCTTTTTGCAAGGAAAATCCACCTAGAGTCTCACTCGGTATTACTGCTGGGAGGATAAAGCTTTCCAAACCTGGAGAGGATACACTTTCATCAGTGAACCTGGGTGATTAAGCAAGTCTGGAATGGATCTGGTCCAAGATTCAAAACATTTGCTAGCACATAGCAAATTACTTTGCTTTACTTTACTTCAGCTTCACAGATGAAAGTGGATCTTCTTCAGCCATGGAGAGCTTTAATAAATCAAGACCAAAAAAATCAGTGTTTCTCCACCTTTTTAACATAGTGGAGCCCTTGAAATAACTTTCAGGTCTTTAGGAAACCCCTGCTATAATGACTTTATCCACAGCTCACAGAACATAGCATAGTAGTCATTTGGAAGAATTCCACCTACAATGCTGGCCACTGGGAAAAAATCCACCCTTACAGATAGTCAAAAAAAACATTTGTCATTTAAACTGACGTGAGAGTCCCAAATTGATAATTGCTCAAGGGACCCCTAGCAACCTCTGGTTGAGAAACACTGGCCAAGACTGTGTAGTTATCTACCTTTCTGCTTTAAAAATCAGCAATCACATTCAAACTTCTATGTCTGGGTTTTAATCAAGTTATTATGGAAGGAACATTCAACTTAATGTTTAGAATTTCAATGGAATCTATGTGCTAGCTTCAATATAAATAGCAGCAGTTAGAAAACTGTAATTTTTGTGATGTAATCTTCCTGGTATACCTATTCATTCTATATTTGCTTAGCAATAGTGAAGTTACACACATGCTACCAAATTTAAATTATAATAATATATATATTTACATATACATCTTTGTTGTATGCTTTGGCTAGAATCATAAAATGTTATATCAACACCATAAAACTAATTTTTTTTATTCTTTTGCATTTAAATTTATAGGTATGCCATACCATGTAATATACCTCATAGGAAAGTATAACGTCCTTTTAAGGTATTCTTCAAAAGGCTGTAGAGTACTTTAAAAGTCAACTATCTTCTACTCTTCAGAGCAAAACAAATTTTCTAATGGAATAAATAAACAAAGCATAGCCAACCTCATTATAAATCTCTGTTCAGCAAACTTACTTACTCATCACAAGTTAAAAGTTTATATAAAGATTCTTACATAATTATACCGTTCTAATGTTTAACAGTAGCGTCTGCATTTTACTTAACAGTAGGGGCTACATTATCCTATATGTTTAATCAGTTCTGTGCACAAACTTTTAGTGTGTTTCTGATGACCGAGACCCATTGAGGTGATTTAGATGCAAATAAACCTCCATTTGTGCGAGTTTCCAGAGTCTCACAAATCATTATCTCTCCAAGTTTAGAGGTTCAGTATCATAATGTTCTCAATAAATATCAAGCAAGGTACATTGTGAATTGTGGGAGTATTCTGCTGAGGCATGTTCCATAGCTTTCATGTTAATCAAAGCAATGATAATTACACCACTTATATTATCTCCGGATAGTCTGTGTCATCCGTTAGAAATATGTATACATTTATTGCTTGGGAAGATGCCGAATGGGCTGAATATGAATGTAAATGTTTTACTTAGATGCAAGCAATGTACCATTTTTCATGGAAATGGCGATATAGCTTGTTTTAAGGATAGTATACAGTTACAATTAAAAGTATGATGCTTCCTGATTGATACTTTGCTTATTAGTTCCTGGTCTGTTAATAGTGATAGAGTTGCCTTAAAGCAAATTTGTGATATCATAACTTCCTTTATGAAACCGTTAAAATTAAGCCTGCAGAGGAAGACTGGGCCACCAGATGACTTAATTTAAAACAATATTGTAGGGTTCCTCAGCAGAAACCATAACCTGGGTGCTTGAAAAGTGCATAACTGACAACTAAAATGGTTTTTAGCTGTGTTGATGGTACTGGATGTTTTCTTGGCTTTAGAGTGCAAAATGTGTTGAAATTGTGGTAAACCATGCGAAGGTCCTGGGCTGCTTGACTCCTAAAGGAACTATTGGCGATGGTAAATTATCAGACACATATTCTATCAGAATGTGTTAAGGAGTTTCTGGAGGATAGCTAAACAACTAGGTATTTTTCCTAATATAAGACTTTTTTGGTTAAGATGGTTGGATATAGCCAAAGTCTTTCAGAAATAGGGTTAGCCTAAAACATGAAGCTGCAGAAAGTATACTTCTGATAACATCCTACATTGGGATTCCCCATACATGCAGTCTAGACAACAAATCTCCTTATATCTGATCTAGTGTGAGACCATATCCCTGAAACCTGATAAACCCATCATGTTTATCAATAATTAGTTGATGGTGAAGAACACAAAGCAGTCACAGTTATATACTCATCAAGCTTTTGGATCTTTCCCCATACTACATTTTAGGGTGCTTAAGGCTGCCATCATTTTTAGTGGCTCCTAAACCCTGCAGACATTCTTTTAAAGTTAGTGGCCATGATAAGATCTGTAGGCACTAATTTTATATATTTTTAAATATAATATATATTAGTGTTGTAAGCAAGGCTGTAGAACAGCGCCACCAAAACATCAGTTGCCAAACAGTGTACTGCAGTCCCTCAATTGAAGATGAGATCTAAAATTATTGCCTGAAAACTGAAGGAAACAGAATATTGATGGTCAGATTTTCGATTGTCAACTGTTTTTATATATATATATATAGAACAAATGTCTATTCGTTGGACCTATGAATAAAACATTGCCAGTAATTGCCATATCCAGTTATGGACTGAAATTCTAATCAATGACTGATAATAATAAATATAGCACATAACAGCAAACTGTTTTGTTGAAAAACAAAGTACAATCCATTTTTTTTACATTAACTCCCCTTCATCAGGGGAAAAATCAATTTTGAACGAAATGAGTGTAGATCATCTGTATACAGAAAAATGTTTCAACAGATAATAGATATTTTATGTCCTGATTCATAATATGCAACAGTAAACAATATACAACTTTACAATGCACTTATACGTTATTTATATTTTACCATTGGTATTACTTCTCCAACTCCTCTTATCGTGTCACTACGTCTGACCAATGTGCCACACAAGGGACAGATGTAGAGAGGTTATCATCTCTCTATTTATATGTAATATAATCCAAAAGATACCAAAATGCCCTTATATTTCAGGGAATGATTAGCTTTCTGTTGGGCTTATGTTGAAAATATAGTCCGTAATTGCCATATCCACATTACGGACTACTTTATCTTTACAGAAGTTAAACCAACACAGATATAGTTAACGCATTACAGCTGCAAGGACCTGATTTGTAAACTTTACATTTCAGTACAGATACTACTGCAATCCACATTCAAGCCTTACATTACATAAGCTTGCAGGTGATTTTTATCTTGACTGGCGTTCTCTTTTAATGTATACTTTTAGCACCGCTTTCATCTGCTCTTCTTTAGTTTTTGCTAGTGTAAGACTTTGAAATGCAATCTCTATTTATTTAATACATCCGCAGGATAACATATGCTCTTTATTATTACTGTAAGATGAAGAGAGAACTGAAGTTTCAAAAGCCTCTACGCAAAGCTACCCTGTAATGTTGGACCATTAAATGAAACATAAAAAAAACAAAGCTTATTAGTTAAGGTAATTTTTATCCATAACAATGTAATTGCAGCAAATGCACTACGCACAGACGTGAATTCCTCTGATGGTATTTTAAAGAATTTAAAACAAAATCTACTTTTGACAATAGTTGAAATGTTTCTATTATGTTTGTAAGACATCAGTATCGTCATTAAGATTAAGTAGTGTAAGTACAGATAATAAAGGTATAATAACGCCTTCAAAATGTACCACTTTGTAGTGGAGTGCCATGTGATTTCAATGCTAGGGAACACCACTCCATAATACTAAAATACATTTAGCTCAAATTAAAAATGCTTCTGTGATACGGCAAAGAATATGAATATTGTTCATTAAAATGGCCCTGTAGAGGGGGGGAATAGCAAAAATGAAATTGCTATTCCAATGAGAATGTTTTATATAAAGCAATATAATTTTTATTTTACAGGTCTATTGTGGCCGGCAGTAAAATAAAAATAAAATATGTTCAATTGTTAAATTATATATACTTATTAAAATTCTCTAGAATGATTCTGTAAGGCCAAATAAACAAAGCAGTAAATTCCATTGTGACAATATTATAATGGGAGGTTTTATTACACATATGCTTGTATGTTAGGTCATGTTTGCTTTGAATTAAAAATGTAAATAGAAAATGGATGGATGGATGGATGGATGGATGAATGGATGCTATTGAAAAACAATAAGGTAGCAAGAGAGAAAAAAGGAAAAAAGTCTGCATAGAGCTTGTCATGAATTTATAGACATCCTTTGCAACAAAAGTTCAGTTTTTTACAAATTCTCCAAACTTTTCTGATAATGCAAGAAGATGCTGAACCAATATAATTTCTTATTTCAGCAGTGATCCTGTAATTGTAATAGATAATCTCCACATATTCCTTACTTTGAGAAAATACAGTGGCCCTGATTTATGAAAGCTCTCCAAGACTGGAGAGAATACACTTTCATCAGTAAAGCTGCGTCATCCAGCAAACCTGGAATGGATCTGGTCACTGATTCAAAATGTTTGCTGGCAAATAGCAAATGATTTTTAAAAATCCATTCCATGTTTTCTGGATCACCCAACTTCACTTCTGAAAGTGTATTCTCTCCAACCTTGGAGAGCTTTCATAAACCAGACTCAGTATCTCAACATACAGCCCAGAAGTACATGAATAAACCTCTTGAAATGCATTAAATTAATCTAAATAAGACTGCTTCAGGCTCAAGATAACCAAAGCAAAGAGCCTAAGAGTCATTTAAGACTTGAAGTGAGCCACAGCTCAACTGCGATCCCAACATCTCCAATTCAAATGAATGGAACAGGTTGGAGATAATTGTTTGCACATAACTGCGTGTGGCTGTGACAGATCAAGTTCCCTTTAGGCCATGCATTTGTTTTTTGAAGTTTTGCAGCTAGTACAGTTTGTCGCCTCCAGGCATACAGCAAAAGTGTGATGTGCGCCTGGGAGCCGAAAACTGCAACGTTTTACATTGCAGGTCCTAAACGGTCCAAAGGCCATGTACACAAATTTATTTTGCAGAAAAATGACCATCTTGACCATTTCCAGTGGCAGGAGAACAAATTACACATAGCCCTGTTCTGTCCTATAGAGAGCAGTAGGGGGAACAATGAGCAAGTGGCACCTTGCTGATCTTTCCATCATAGGAAAGTACAGTGGTCTTCTCTACGTGATCATTCATTGCTCCTGGATGGACCAGTGAATGATGTCAGGGAACTGCTGTTCACTCATTGTAGATTTTTGCTCGAGATAATTTAGATCATTCACCTTGGGCAACAATCATAAGTATTCATAGATTATTGCACCTGAAAGCTCTCCACAACTGGAAAAGAAAGACAACCATGGAAGAACATGGATGATCCAGCAACCCCAAATTGGTTTTCTTATGGGGAAATTGGATACAACCCTAAGTGTCACTCTAAATAGATTTAACTGTGCCTGGGAATCTCCTATGAATTAGCAGAATTACGCCAGCCTTGCAGTCACTAGAGCCATAAAGCTCTCCTACCCACAGCTTTCACATTCTATGAAAATTATTACATCCTAAATGAGTCTCTTACAACAGGGCTATGTCGGCTCTCATCATCTTCAATTGATGAAGGACAGACATTAGGGGAGAGTAGCCCTTTAATAATTCAGTAAATCACCCGCCAGTAACAATTGGTTTTCTTAAAAATCATTTGCTATTAGTTGGCAAAAGATTTCAATCCTGGACCAGATCCTTTCCAAGTTTGCAGGAATTTATAAAAGGCAGAGGATCAGAGCCAGATGTAGAACCAGGTCAGCAATGATAGTTTACAAAATTAATTTAGGCAAACTTTAATTAGTATTTCCCAAACCCAGGGTTCCTCCAGAGATTGCTAGAATTTCCTTGAACAGTGAATAATTTGTGCCTCTCATGTCAGTTACCACTGACACCAGTGAATATTTTGGCTATCTGTAAGGGTGACATTCTTCCCATTGGCCAGCAATGTAAGAGGCATTCTTCCTACTGACCACCACGCTAATATACTGTGATTCCCCGGAGACCTAAAAGCTTTTTGGCACCCCAATGATAAAACAGTCAAGAAACGGTACTTTAAATAAATCAAATCAATGGATGGACAGATGGAGGACAAAAATAAACAAATATGTAAATAGATAAATAAGCGGAGTAATAATGAATCATAATAATCATTTCCCTTTCTGATCACTCTGTGTCATTCAAAATTCCCTTCTGATCACTTTGTGTCATTCAAATTCCCCTTCTGATCACTCTGTGCTTTTTTTCCACTGTACGGCAGTTAGGACAGGGAACAGCAGGTGGCGCTGTGCCTGCTTCTTTCGCTCTGCTTTACAGACAGGAGAAGACACGATGCTGGCAGAGGAGAGAAGAGACAGACGCTGCATGCAGCCAGAGACACATGCAGGATCGGGTATCGGGTGAGTATATTATTTTAATTATTTTATAACACATTTGTCGTATAGGACGCACTAACTTTTCCCCCCCAGTTTTGGGGAAGAAAAAGTGCGTCTTATACGGCAAAAAATACGGTACATGCATTTAAAATTTCAACTGTAGCTTTTGAATAATTGTAACAGTTAAGGAACAAAACATTTTTAGTCAACCTAAGCACTGTTTCTGAACAACTTATTTTTTACCAGATATAAACTATACAAAAATAACTAAAAAAGGGAGGGTTTACCTACAATAGATACTTCATAACATGATCAGAAAAAGTAATTCATCTTGAGGAGTTGCAGAGCAGAACAAAGAATTCTTTTGTTGATTAGGTGCAAAACACGATCTCTTTGGAAAATTATTTAAGCAGAATAATTAATTCACTATATATTTGCATCAACAAAGTTGTACATCAAGGTTAAATAAAACTAACGGTTTGTGGAAAGAGACAACAATGAATACTAATCAGGAAAGAAGGGTCTGATAAACCAATGCTTTCTGTAAATATTAGCTAACAGTTCAGCTGATTATTTCCTCTGATATAACCACAACACAGTGCTGCACATTATGTATACTGGGATATGATGGAAGTCATGTGCTGATGGGGTTGAAGTCCATCTAATTTAAACTAAAATTAAAAAATGATATAACTCATGTTTTAATAAAACTTAAAAAATAGCTCATGCTTTCCTCATGTCCTTGAGAGTCACTACCTTGTCTAGACCTGCCAGTGCTGGCTTGAGGGTTAAAACTTGTGAGCCATTCTCAACCAAGGTTCCATGGAAACCTGGAGTTCTTTTAAAAGTTGCAAAAGTTTCAAGATGTTTCTAATTGACCTCCCAACTGATAATGCCTGTCTACTTCTGGGTCCCTGCCACTTCATAGACATGAGACCAATTTTGAAACCAAATTTGCACGACCACCACTGGAATTCTTTCCATTTCAACTTCCAAATAATCATTTTAAAAGGGGTTCCTTAAGACCTGAAAATGTATTTCATTGGTTCCGCTGGGGTAGAAAGATTGATAAAAGCTAGTCTAGGGTAACAAAGACACACTCCTGATGCATAGCATGGCACTATGTAACTATGTTACCTATATTCTTGGCTCTGGCTACCATTAGAAAGAATCAATGGGGGACCCTACATGTCACCTCTCCAGTTAGAAGAACCAAAATAAATATTCAATTGACATTGTTATGGCTCTGTTCATGCTTATGGTTTTGAAAACTGATCTCCAAGCAATGAACCAACATTTTGCCTGGCAAAGAATATGCAATTGGCCATCATCGTGATCCAGGCATGCCTGCTACACTGAACAGCATGGCCCTGGAAGTCCCAAAACACCAGCAGAGCTTGACCAAGAATACTCTACTAGGTAGCCAATCGGTCAACGAAAAAATATCAGCACACAATGAGACATTGCCTGTGCAATAACCACATATAAGAATGTTTCTTTATAGTACACATACATACACACTACAGCAAAGCATAATTAGAACCTAGTGCTAACCCTCCATCTCACAGTCTTCTGTACTTAGAATGAAAATAGAATGATGCTAACACAAATCCATAATGTATAATGTATACATAATGTGTGCATATGTTGAAATGAACACTTGTAGTATCCAAGCCCATATAGCTCAATGACAACACAGGAGCAAAGTTCGGAGACGGAGTGTTGTTTCCATATAGGAAGTGTCCGAACAAGTACCTTCATAGTAAACTCACCATTTTTTTTTAAATACATTCATTTTTGAAATATATATATATATATATATATATATATATTTCTATTTTAAAAAAAATGAAACTTACTTTTGAAACTACATTAACATGATTTAAAAGACAATGTTTTTGCATATGAAGGCCAGGTGACAATTCCCCCTGTGCCTGCTGAAATACCTTATAAAATGTGACCTTCTTTCCCATGATACTTGGGTCTAGTAATTGTAACATGATGATATAGGGGGACCTCTCAGTTCCTCTGTATTGCTGAGTGTGGGGCAGAATCAGTGATAATGGGGTGTTTGTAAGGTGTGTATAAGGGGAATAGGGAAGGCGGCTCTTCATAGAAACATTGTCACTTTGCTCTGCTTGCGAACGTTTTGGTATTTTTTAAAGCTTATATAATATTTTAGGAACTGGGTTTTAAATTCACATTCAATATTTCTTTTTAAAAAGCAGCCCACAGTTTATGTTAGTTTAAGTTTAAGGTTTAAATTTTAGCAATCCCCATTTGTAATTTCATCAAACAGCTCTGAGAGCACCATAAAATATTTTGAATGATTGGAATTATGATAGTCTGTGATCAATATAAATACAACCAGTGTCCAGGTCAGTGCTCGTGAGTTTTCTAATTTCCTCATGCAAATATTATTAGCTTCTTACCGTGAAAGATCTACGCTTCGGCTTTTGTGTTCGTGTCCTTAGTAAAATTTACAATGCTGTCATTTGAGATGCAGATTGCAAATCATGTAACAATACAATGTAATGTGGCATTAGATGTGTGAGCTGTGTGTTGTTAGCTACAGCCTGCTGTGCAGAAAAATGAATTCCTGCTTTGTTTATGTAATCCTACAGTCATTTATACACCAAAATTAGTATTGCTGTCACATAAAACACAATCTCTTTTTTTATATCGTGCTCTTGTTGTCTTTTAAGTGGACTTTCACTCAAAGGTAAATTAATATCTTGCTGAAAATATTGGTTGGATGAATAAATGTGCAATAATAAAAAGACCCAAATACTTACCTCTGGAAAAATGAGTTGCTCCAGGTTTGGGTACTTGGGCAAATCTTTCATATTTGATCATATGATCTCCGATGTAGGAAGGCTTAGCCAGTGGGAGCTATAACCTTGCCAATTGGCAGAGATTACAAGGAACAACATGCCCTTCGCTTTTTATCCCATGGTACAGACCTGCGCATGGAGTAGTATCTTCTCCAAGAAAGATAGTTTATTCTTTATCTATCCCAGTAAGACCATTACCAGCCCTTTGTTAACATTTGAAAACTGAAGTCTGAGTTGTGGAGTCAAAAGCAATTCTTTGGTAAGTGGATTTTTCAACAGAAATGGTTTCAAATTGTAACTTGATTCATGTTTGCAGTATGTGGTGTAGACTTCCAAGTTATATCATACCCAAGACTTAAAAAATACCTTGTGTTTTTCACTTCGAGTGCATTATGTAGAGGGAGGACTGGTGGGCCTGGAGTCAGATAATGTTTCTGGGTAACAGGGGCGTGATGTATGTCTTCAACACGATACCTTAATTAGCACCAGGTAAAAGCATTCTGTAAAATTTTCCGACACCACTTTCAGGAAGTCTTAAAAATGGCAAGCCAGGTGCTTAACACCAAGGGTTCATATATATTAAAAGTAAAGCAGTTTCGTTTTCAGCATGCCTCCAGTGCAAGAATGTGTTAACTATCATGAATACCAGTTACATCATTCCCAGGCAACAAGTCTATAAACTCCCAAAGTTCAACAGACAGGAAGCAGTGAAAGAGTGACCCCAGTAGAATTACCAACTAAACAAAAAGGTGCTCTGTTTTGTTTTAAATCTAAAGACAATACTACTAAAGGTGAGATTTTATCTTTTTGATTATATACACTGTGGTGCACTAAAAGAGACTACCTACAACACTATGGGGTCACATGACTCTTAACCGCACAAGAAAGTCTGCGCTATGAATTTTAAACAAATAATCTTGCTTTCTAACATCAAGGCTTGAATGACATAATACCAACCTAATCATCAACCAGTATTTGAACAAATATATAGATGCGGTACTAATAACGTTCTGTCCATCTGATGAAGCCTATTGGTGAAACGCGTTAAGGACTGTAAAAGTTATTGTGTATTATTACAAATCATGTGATTACTGAATTGTCATTTTTTGCATTTTGCAAGCACTTGCTGTTTTTGATACGGTTTTATAATATTGTATATTAAATTGCAACAAATAGTTTTTTTTAATATATATTGTGTTAGTGTTGATATTTCGCACCTTTAAAACCCATGCTGGGGAAAACTCTTTAGTAAATTCCCAAAGATCATCTGAAGATCTGGCAAAGCTAAATAAAGACAGATTAGTTCCACTTTAACACCAGGCCTGGTATTTATTTAGCTTTCACTCCTTTGCTGCTTTGTTCACCTAGGTAAGTGAAGTTATATACTCTGTTCTTCCGGATATGGCTGGTGCTTTAGGCATTGTACGGCCATGTGAGTTTCCAAAAAAGACTAATCAGCCCTGTGAAAGCTCCAAAAATTTATCTGCAAAAAAAATTAGGTAGTCCCACGCTTCCAGCGTTTCTCTGTTCCAGTGCTACAGCTATCCTAAGACTCTTTACAGGACCACAATTCGAAATTGCTTAACCCCTATACTAGGTAAACTTCCTGGGCCCTTCCCTATGTCTAAAAGTTCCAGCATTGCAAAAGTCAAGCTCCTTTGACCAGGATCAAGTACAGAAGTACCCCTTGTCCCTCTCTAAAGGTAGCCCTGCCTCTTTGGCAATTCAACACTTCTGAGAGTAACAGATGTCTCTTTCCTTCACTATGTGTTGAAGTTCCATTGTTTACATCACTGCTGTGTATATACCTTGGTCTGGCATAACCATAAAAAATGTATTGCTGCAATCACCCATTCCATAGCTAAACTCCACTAAAATGGTAAAGTACTGGTAAATCAAAACATTGCTTTTCTTTATTTTGGATGGTGTAATAGTTTGTCCCAACCCTTTGCTTGCATGTAAATTTGGATGAAAAATAATTGGAAACAAATTAAATATGAATTAATTATTAAACTCAATTACTATGATTATATGAATTGATTTCCTACAGCCACCACGATAAACTCTTTCATTTGTGGTCCATCAAAACTAAACTTTTGGGTTGTTCTTTTTTCTGGGTTGGAGAAACTTAGTTTTAATTTTTTTTTGTTTAATTGTTTTGTTTTAATTTGTTTTAAAGTTGATTTTTTTATGTTGTACCCCATATTTTTGGTATAATTTTGAGGTCTTCCTTAGCAATAAATAGCTCTCAGTGTTGCAGAAGATCATTCGTCATCCTCCTGTGATGGTGCACCCAATGGAGTCCTTGATAATCCATGCTCACAGGTCAATGACACTGGTCATCACTCAACCCAGAAAAGAAGTAGCGGTATAGATAGAGTTTCTGCAAGGAACGCCAGCAGACAAGAAGTAAGTATATCAGTAACAGCAGTTTTTTTTTCCTTTTTTATAAAAAGCAAGCATCACAGTTTTTATTTTATTTAATACTGAAGTTTTTTAGTCTTTCTTTGTGATTTTTTACATTTGCCATGCAAGGATTAAAAAAAATGTTCATCAGGTTTTACAAATGACTCTTTCTAATTAAATCCAAAGGGAAAAATTTGAGAATTTTGTGTAAAAGTTGAGTAAATCTTGGGTAAAAAAAATATAAATGGACCCCTATGATATTATTTTACCATTCCATAAAAATGGCCAACAATGCTTTATTAAAAAAAAAGGCCAACACAGCTTTATTTTAACATTTAAGCACTGACCCACTTAAGATGTTCTGAAATTTGCAATCCATTTAAAAAGCTGTGTTTTCTCAGCTATGCCAATTTTTCTGTCTTTAATTTTTTTTTCATTCCAAATACTTAATTTGAGGCTTTTCGCCTGTGTTTGAAGCTTATTTTTTTTTTTAATGATTTCACAATAGCGCTGCCATCTATCACTTTACCACTTCATAGTCATCGTTCAGCGACCCAGCACAATTAATGATACGCTTTTAAACCAGCCGGCAGATTTACAAGAGTATAAGAAGAGGAAGAATCCTTTAAGGCTCAGGCTTATCGGAGGTACGATTTTTCATAGCGTGACTCCTTAAAAAACGTATATTATACATATAATTAAAACAAATTCCCCACTCTGGTATTTAATGAAATGAACTGTGAAAGGTGATTAAAATGAACTCTACAGAAGTTTGTTTGCATAATTGGGTATGAACTATATATTTAATTACTTACACTCTGCAATTCACGAAAGATCAAACACATCTCCTCTTTTGCAGAAGAAGTCCTTGGATGGTCAAATATTAATAAGTATAGCAAAACATTATTTTATTACATCTATTAATTAACTTGATGACTTGACATCTTAACTCTGTCACATAACCTGCTTTATTTCACGTTTCATGGGTGGTTTTTATCTTGCATATTTAATGTTCTAGAAGAGATTATTTTAGTCCTTAATAAAAAATTGTTGTCCATTTTTTTTCTTACCCTTACTAATTTTATCTGGCTATACTTAGACTCTTGAGCATGAAAGTAAATTATGTTTTGCTGTACTTGTTCATTAAATTAAATTGGTATTAATGGGGCAGAGCAACATTTTGTATTGATGAATAAAAGAAGTGGAAATGAAAAATAATAGAGCTGGTTATCAAATGTAAAACAGACATTTACAAATCTCATGATCATTACTTATTAAACCACCTGGGAATTATGTTCATTGGCCAAAGGCTATGAAAAATGCCCCTACTTTGATGCGCACTGTACACCAAACTTACCTTTTTTACCTCTGCAGTTGCAGTGACTCCTTTTCTGTAATGAACTTTTTCCTTTCTGAAAGACTACAAGCATAATCAAGTCACCCCCCACTAATCTGTCCTGTCTATGACTCTCTAGCCTTCAGCTATTTGCTTTCCTTTTTTTTAGTCATCTGGTCTTCGCTTTAACTAACTTCATCTTGTTTTTAAAAGTTTTTCTTTTTGCCATGAAGCTGCAGCAGTTATCCAGAGCCTATACCATTCCATCCCTGATGGACTAGAAGCACAATCAAGTTCTCTCCCACTGATCTGTCTTTTCCATGACCCTCCAATTTCCAACTATTTACTGAAGGTGGTCTTCATGCAGGACCATCAGTTATTCCAACCTGAAACTGCATTTGCCTAAACACACTCCCAATTGCTTCTATTGAACTGTATGGGAGCAGCTTGAAACCAATTGTGCACATGATTGCATGTAGTTGTGTCTGCATTGTGGTTGAAGTGGGGTTGGAGCATGGTTCCAGAAAGAGACACTTTGTTTCTTGCTGCAAGGTTGCTTATCCCTCTTTGGAGCAAGAACTGCGCTGCCATCACAAACACAGGGGCAATGCATTGACCTGCATTGTGATTTGCCGCTCCAGGAAGCAAAGTTGCAGTCTTCTTTGTACCTGGGTGGAGCACACCATGCGGTTTTAGACTGTAAGTCTGGCTATTCTTTACTGTTGCTTCTTTAGCATTTAGGCGTGAGTTATATACTAAGTTGTTCTGTTATTCATATTGGAGAGCCGGAATCTGGGTGTGCATTATAGTTGGAAAATCAGAATTTTTAGTAGTAGTAGTATACATATAAATATATATAAACTGTTTATTTACCTGTTTTCCTAGAGTCCAGTGCCAAGCCTTACTGGGTTGGTCCTTTACCTCCCCCTGACGGGTCACCTGTGCGTTCCTGTTGTAGCCTTTATCTATCTTGTTAAAACTTAATCAGTTCTCAGGTTGCAGATCAAGCAGAGGGGTCCTGCTTGTTCCTTTGCTTTCTACAGAAGGAAGAAAGTTTACAGTGGTTTGCAATAGTCTGTATTCCTTCGGGGAAAAACGTTTTGATCCCTGATAGTTGCCAGGATACAAGGCTATGATCTAATTCTTATACTACATACGACCATCTAACTTGTTATTGTTTACAGTGACTCAGCTAACACAATGTTTTCTTCAAACTTCAACCAAAAAGCTGTGCTTGACACGTAAATCTGTGTATATAAATATCAGCAGTTTATAGTTAAATGTGTAAAATAGATTGATATATATCTCAAAACTAATTCATGAAAAAATCCCTTTCAGACTTTCACCTAGTTTAGTGAATGTGGTTTAAAGAATATCCAATCACCTACAAATAGTTCTGAAAACCATGACTTTTGCTTGAATATGATTGAATGGCTAAAGAGCTAACAAAGTATTGACATTAAAATTGCTGTGGGTGTAATGGAGATATGGGCATGGGGCCACAGTGAAAAAGTTTTAAAATATAGTCAGGAAAATCCATGCAGCTTAAAAGAAGCATTTAGCAACTAAATTTTTACTCACATAATTACATAGTAGGTTAGGTTGAAAAAAGACATAAGTCCATCAAGTTCAACTACTAAAAAAAGCTATCATTTTATTTTTGTACTTGTGACATGTTCTCACTGATTTCCTAACATTATAGATTATATCTAGTCAGAAAATGTTACCAATGTCAAAAAATATATATTTTTTCCTTTGAAAGACTTTTGCAGAATGAGCAGTGGACACTGTCAATGACAGAATTCCCGGTGGATTCTGCATAAGTAAACACAGGGATTTTTTCTGTTGTTTACATGAGCCCTCCGGGGATCTGTCATTTAGCATTGTGACACTGGTGAGCATGCATTTCGTTCAACATGATTGGTGTGGATGTATAGCTGGACAGCTTGACTGATAAGGGAATACTTGTGGGACAAAAATAAAGATTATTTAAAAAGTATGTTTTTCAAAAATAACAAAAAAAACTTTTTTTTCATACAATGTCGGTGTGGTTATTTACTTTATCAATTTCTAGAACTGTGTAAGGCAACCTATATACCCCTATACTCATTTTCCAGGGTGAGGGAGCAACTACCTGCCCCCCATTAAAGGAGGCTTCCAGATTCCATCATAACCTACAATCCACACAAATATTTGGGGGATGTTATTTGCTCTGGTCTTGGATTGGTGTGGTACAAGTAGAGAAAATCCTGTCTTGTTTGGTTTTAAGAGAGATTATCAATGTTAGTGTAGAACTAGACCCCCTTCTTCTTTTACCCTTTACATATGTCCCCCTTACCTTTTTTCCTGTCTTGTATATAGTACCTTTATACTGTATATCCTAATTTGTACATAAACCATTCCCTTCCTATAATATCTAGTTGTCAAAGCTCCACCTAGGCTGCCCCTTCTCCAGCACTCCCTCTGGTGTTGGGTTCTGTTAACTCTTGTTCACATGGTCTTTATTTGTCACATGACCCCTTCTATTTACAGAGGTGACTTGCAACAGCATGTTGCCTGAACAAGACGTTTCTCAAGGCTCAGTTTCCAGGTTCCATTTTCTATCTCCTGATCCTAATGTTTTGGTATACTGATCCCATGTCATGGTGTCTCAGGGCCTGGTGATATACCCTCTGTAACACTAGCAAACCTGGCAGAGAGGTGTGCAAGTGCAGAGTCTAAGAAACAGCCCAGTTTTCTCTAGAGCCTCTAGAGATCAGGAGGTTGCACTGCAGGCTGTAGCCAGGTTGTGGCCCCATCCAAGCAGAGTTGGTAACTGTTGGCAGGTTAGGACCAAAGCGTAGTACTGGTGCGTGAGGCAGAAGCAGCGTAGTCAGACAGCGCCAAAGGTCATGGCATGCGGCAAACAGGAGTAGTCAAACAAAGCCAAACAAAGAGTTGGTATGCCAAAGAGTCAGTATTCGGAACAGGGAATGCAGACTGGAACCTGGAAGCAGAGCCTACAAGAACTCCTTGATCAGGCAACATCCTATTGCCAGTCACATCCTTAGATAGGGGAGGTCATGTGACCAGCAGGTAACACAACCCACCACCAGAGGGTGTGCTGAAGCAGAGGCAGTTCAGGTGGAGTTCACACTTCCACCAGCAGATGGAGCATGCCCCCAATACTCTTGTCCTCTATGGTAAGGAGCAAGGAGTGGCCAGTAGATAGGATTACTAGTCAGTTCTGTTGCTGCTGGCTGCAGATAAGTGCAAGGTGCGTTAGACAGGAGAAGGCACAGGTCTGGTGAAACCATAGCCTGGTGCCTTAGACTGTGCACCCCATACTTGTTCCTGCTGAGTGGGCTGTTGACACGGATAATCCCCACCTGTGACCACCATGACAGTAGTGGTCTTTTATTGAAACAGAGGTACCCCAAACAGAGCACATTTTACAAACACTCTGTCCAAAACAACAAAAAATATTAAATGGTGTTTTTCCTTATTTATTTAATTACTTATTGTTTAATATGCAGCCATATTGAAGCTTATTATGACTTAAATATCCCACTTTTTGCCTATTCCCCATCATGCAAAAATATATTCTTTTAGCTTGATGCCATATGCAGCAGATGTACAGCCTGAGTGTTCCTCCCCCGCTTTAGAAATAATTTTTCGTCCGAGGCAGGTAGCTGATTTTTGGAAGAAATGTAAGCTATGTAGACAACATTTTACACAACAGATATCATTGTTGTAATGGGCTGTCATTTGCCGAGACCTAAGCATATTGAATTTCTCTGTAATAAAAAACATAATTTATATCATACCTATTAATGCCAGAGAAGATCGATCATCAAGACTGATTTTACACAACAGTAGCTTTTATAGAACAGCTGATAGAACATCTAGAAGATTAAAATGGACAGTGTGGATGTTAGGCAATACATGTCAGAATATAGGGTCAAACTACAATATATAGCGGTAATAGAAAATAATAGGGAACTCATAATGTATATTTTTGTATGTACTTTTATTTCGATTTATCTTGTTCAAGAATAGGTAATGTTACATTAAAAAATATTTCATTTTTTATTAGGTGAATGTTAGATATTGCATACATGTATTTCTTATTTAGGTTTTCTAGCCATGAGATGGTAGTCTAGGCTGATGGCCACATTTGCCAAAAAATGTTGGTGTTACCGTATGTTTAAACATTAAATTATTGATATTTAGTTTGTTGAAGCATTGTGTTTCAAAATAATTTGTCTTTCTCTGCTGTTTGAATATGGGGAACCCTAAAATTACTGTCAAGTCTTTAGGGAACCCCTGCTATAATTGCTTTATTCATAGCTGAGAAGAATACATTGCTGGCCATAGGGAAGAATGATTGGGAAGAATGATGAAATTGATTGGTGTCAGGTAAACTGACCTGGGAGGCACAAATTGATCATTGCTCAAAGAACCCGTGGCACCTTTAGGGGGGCTGTTGGGTAGATCACATGGGTGGGTTGTATGCAAATACAGCCACTTTGCACTAAATGGACATAAATATGGTATATCTATGGTATATAAACTAAACATAGACAAAAAATAATACAAAATATATACCACTACAACTTCAGGACATTCCACCTATGTTATTTAAATGTTGTGTATTGTGTGCATTAACTTTTTACAATATTTCCACAAAGCTAAACATCACCACACTACACAATACAATAGGTTTATCTGAATTGATTTGTGAATGAAAGTGTAAAGCTGCGTACACACGTGCAATTTTTGTGGTTGGTAAGGATCTTTCACGATCCTTTCCAAGGACAAAGGACTACACGATGCATGAACGGTGCTGTACATACAGCACCGTTCTGCTCTATGGGGAGGGGAGGGGGAGAGCGACGGAGCGGCACCCTGCTGCGCGCTCTCCCCCTTCCCTTGCATTAGGATCGGTCATCATTCATCGTCCGTGGATCCGCCAGGACGGTCGTTCGGACGATGGACGACGCTGACTGTACACACGCCAGATTTTCGCCCGATATCTGGCCGATGCCAATTATCGGGCGAGAAAAATCTGACGTGTGTACACAGCTTAACATTTAATTTGACGTGTGTACACACGTCAGATTTTTCTCGCCCGATAATCGGCATCGGCCAGATATCGGGCGAGAAAAATCTGACGTGAGTACACAGCTTAACATTTAAAGTAATACTGCTCAATGCCCATTGGAACAAAAAAAAAACTAGTAGTTAGCAGGATGGCAATGAGCTATATTTTACAGTAAAAATATGTTTTGACAGCGGGTGACCATTAAATGGGTTTTCCCAACCATACATTGGAATAAATTCACAGAACAATGACATACATTATTATTTTTTAGGTCATGTTGCCATAGTCCCGTCCTGAGGTCCACGACACTTTTACTGATCATAAATTGTAAAAGGGGCAGGATAAATAACTCAAGAAGTCATCAACCTTCAAAAAAGCTGAAAACTCCAAATTTTACTGTTACAACCTTAAACCCATTTTTTTAGTCAAAATTGACATTGTCAAAACTTCTCTCCCCTACAGAGTACTTGGTGGAAACAATAAGGTACCTTAGTAAATCTGCCCTGATCTTTATTGTTACTATTTATAATAAATTTGGCACCAGCAATTTCTGCAAAAAAGAAGTCTGGTAAAAGGTGCTTGGATAATTCCAATATAGTCAGCCGCCCTGCTATAAATATATGCACCTTTACTCTTGGCATGTTGGAATGATCTAATGAATAAATTGTTATCCAATGCCTCAATGCACTTTTAAAACTATTGAATTACTTTTTGAGAAATACCAAATGTATGCACATATTAACCTAGATTAAGATATTCACATTTCTTCTTTGCGGCTTTATTACAATGATGTATCAATTTATAAAATGTTCCCATATATTTGATGGCTGACTGAAATCTTTAACTCTGCAAAGATTATTCGCCATATTATGATAGATTAAAAGGTTTTTGTTCTCGGTATTGCATTATACTTTATGTTCCATGCTGGTTTTGTAATAGAGGTTTTAAATATATTTTTGACTACAAACTAGCTGAGATTAAACGTATTGAAATGGGAAATGCAAATACAAGATGAAGAACATTGAATTGCTATAATTAAAATCATTAATAATAAGTGTGTTTATGCCATAAAAATAAAGAATGTAATTATACAGGTGAATTCAGAAATATTAAAACTGTTTGCTTATTTTGTTACAAAGGATTTGGTAGTAAATAAGTACTGATGGAGCTTGTTTGAGTTATATAATTTATTCTGTCAATTTGTATTCAACAGTTCTGGGTTTTGCTGTTTGTTATTATGCAATGTATTCTTAGGAAACTGAATATGAAAAGAGTTGCAGGAACTATTGATTGTTTGGATTAACAGAGAATTGTTGTTTTAGGTGAGAATTGGGCTGTATTGCTTACTATCTATAAGTAAAACTTAGTCCAACATGACATCACCCCCACATCATTTCTAAACCTTTCCTGGTTAAGGTTCCACAGTGAGTCAAAACCTCAAACCCTCTTATATCTACCTTTTAGGCTTTTTAAATTACTTTTTTCCTTTACAGAGACCAAGGATACGTACACATGTCAGATGATCTGGGTGTGTACAGCGCATGTCCGACGTCGTCCATAGATCCGCCCTGGTGGCTCCACGAATGACGAATGGTGAACAATTCTAGTACAAGTAAGGAGGAGAGAGCGCCACGTGGTCAGCTCCAATTTTTACCCCCTACTTTTACAGAGTGGAAGGCACTGTATGTACAGAACTCATTTAGTCTTTTTTTGTTGGAAAGAATTGTAAACGATCCTTTCCAATGGCAATTATTGAACGAGTGCATGTAGTCAAACTCCAATTGGGGAGACATGTTTATTTTCTGTTTCTGTGCATTTTCTGTTGTTGATGATAAAAACTCTAATAAATTGTTCTTTTAAAAACATGCTGAAACTCAGAGACCTTTTAGTGGGTGCGAGTACTTGCATTAGACTTCAGATTGAACCATAAATCTCTAGAGTTCTTCATTGGTGCTAGCCCTATATATATCTGTATGAGTGGTAAAAGTTTTAGCAAACCCAATTGTAGTCCATGGGGGTGAATTTTGTTATTTACTTTTCCCAATTATAAGGGTAATAAGAAAGCTATTGCCAAACACAAGATATGGGAATCTGGATACTGCCATATTGGAAAACGTAACATTGGCAAAAATAAACATACAGTGGCCTTCACAATACACAAATCGTAGCAGTGCTATTTTCATGGACAGCCCTAGGTACAGCATACTCTGGCAGCGCATATTTAGCTGTGGAATTGATTTTTTCTTTTACAATTAAATTGGTTTATATATAGCACCAGCTCCCCTATCTGATTCATTTGAGCTTGAAAAAAATATATGGCAGGTTTAGCAGCAACACATGCTTTTTCATCAAGCTGTAATAAGACACATTTACTGGTGGATATAAATTGGCCATTAGTTTGCTTATCCTGTCTCTTCTTGAAACTGGAAAACTGTCCTACAGCTGACCAATTTCTATCTATAGTTTTCTCATTAAGAATTAGGAGACCAACAGCATGGTAAATTTGTCCTGCTGGAGGACATTTTTATTAAAGGAGCAACTCCTGCTAACAAAGGATGGCTTCAAGAATAGATGGTCAGTAACAAGTGAATGTTGCTCCATTAACATAAAAGAAAAACTGATAAACCCCCCCAAAATACAAACCCCAAAATACCACATACAAAATTCTTTATTACTCTAAATATTTTTTAAAAATTAATTGATAAATAAAAAGCTTGCTATGAACTGAACAGCTGCTAAAAGTGACCATTGACCTCAAATGAACCACAAATTAAAATTAAAAGCAAACAATAATAAAAATGGCAGCAAATTGGTTGATTATCCCAAAAAGGTAGCAATATTTAATGCACAGTTTTCTAACTGATCTTAATCCTTTCCTTTAAATCCTCTTTTTATGATGAGCTGCTAGTTTATTCAAAACTAGGGATGAGCGAGCAAGTTTTTAAAACTCGATCTCATGGCAAATCAGCCCTTCTTGCTCACCGAATTTGTAAGCGAAAACAGCCGGTGTAAATTAGCCAAACAAAATTGAATTTGAAAGTAAAAAAAGAAAAGAATTTGAAAAAAAAAAAGATTGCGGGCTGTGCCGATCAATGCATTAATTGATCAGCTCAGTGTGCGATCCCTGGCATTAGAGGTTAAATGGCTTTCCTCAGCCAATCAGAGAGTACTAGAGGTTTTGAATGGGGAGACTTGTCCTTGTCTGAGAATCCACTGCGATCCTGGAGCACTAGAAGTTAATTAACCACTAGTGCCCAGGGATGGCAGACTGGAGAATTCCCAGGGCTGCATGAACGAATGCAGCCCTGAGAATACACTGCGATCCCGGGGCACTAGAGGTTTTTAACCTCTAGTGCCCGGGGATCACAGTGCAACTGCAGATGAACTCTCAATAGAGTTTCTCAATTGAGAGTTCATCTGCAGTTGAGTTCCCACGGTCAGTAGGCTGATAAGTACAGACTGGTGACCGTGGGAACTTTGCGGTCACAGCTGATTAGAGGAGTTTCTCCATTGAGAGTTCATCTGCAGTTCAGTTCCACTGTGATCCCCGGGCACTAGAGATTAATTACCCTCCAGTGCCAGGGATCGTAATGATTTCCTTGATTTCCCGATGGTTTCACAAAATCGGTTCACTGAAATTTTGCAGACCCATCGGAAGTTTGAAGAAATTTTTGCTAACCAAAACCGAATTTACTGGATCTTCTTCTTGGCACTGATTTCGCATCACATGAACCTCCCTCAGGTGGCCTTCTCTAGTTTGTCAACAAAACTGCCCACTAAGTTTAGCTCAAAGCTAGTTTTTGGTTTCTATTGATGTGCTCAGCATTCACAAGGTAAAAGACTCCAGATGTTTTCTGAATTCAGTAACAAACATCAGGTAGAATCATAAAAAGTGACTTACAAGATTGTTTCTAGGTCACATATCATAATAACTGTTGCTTCTTTTTTTAAAACCAACTGGAGGCAATAAAGAACTCATTTATCAAAGCTATGACATGAAAAAGAAATGGAGGTGAACCTAAGGGCTTTTTGTTTTACAAAGACCTTTTTCAGGTAAGACAAAATGAAGCTTCACACTGGTCAAACAAATTCCAAATCAGAGCAATGATCTCATTATTTTTGAACATTGGCATCTGAGTAAACAATATTAGTATGTATACATTTTCTGTAAAGTTCTATAAAAGTATATTGATACAAAATTTACTCAAAGTTTTAGAGTACTTAAAGATAAAAGCATTAAGTATAGGACGTCATATTCTTTTATATATATATATATATATATATATATATATATATATATATATATATATATATAATGTTTTCTCTTTTTTTACAGATGGGATAAGGATTCATAACCTTTCTTCTTAGAAATATTGTGGTGATTCAACTTGTAAAACTTGTAGTGACACTGCAGAAAAAGCAGGACTTTTGGAATGTGTATGGGTTGATTGTATATATTAGCAAATTGTTTTTACTCCCTATTTGTAAAGTTTCTCACTTGAGGATTTTACGAGTAACAGCACAGCACTTTCGGTTGCAGGCTGCAGTGTCCATTGGGCTGCCTATCTGGCATCTATTTACTTGAGTTCCAACAATGAGCCTAGGAAGTACACACTAGGTTGGAAACTTTGGAACTTTGTCAACCTGCAACAGCATGTGATGTTACTTGCAGCATTTGTATTTGTATGTGATGTGTTGAGTCTGTTGAAACATAGAGAAGGCAAAATGTTTGAAAATTCTTCTTTTGAGATCTGGTGACATCATCCCCACTAAGGTAATGACAGTGAAAGATGGAGGCATGGTATATTGGCTGAGTGGGCTTCAGCTTTAATAATAAAGCATTAAAAATACTCCATTATAAAATATGTGCAGTTAAAAATGGAAAAAAACACCTTTCCTGGTTAAAAGCCCTCAATCCCTCAGCAAACTGAGTCCAGTAGGTTATGCCATCCCGGCTTTCCTATTTTTTTCCAGTGTGGACAAGACAGGAAAGAACAGCCATCTTCTGTTTCTGCTCACACAGGAGATCGGGGGATGTGTATTCCTGAAAATGTAAAAAAAAAATGTGCTGATTTCACGAATGGGTGCATGTGTGGGTTCAGCAATTTTTTTTTTTACATATCAGGAAACCCCTTTATGAATCATTCCTGATCATAGCCAATGGCCTCCTGGAATATGTAAAATTTGTATGCCAGGAGACTGTAGGTTTGCCCTGCAGTAAAGACGGAAGGGAAGGGAGTCTTCGCCCCAAAAAGTTGACAAAAACTATTTAAAAAGACACATTTTATATTATTTAAAAGAGTTAGCCATCCTTTTATATATTGTTAAAAATGTGGTGATAGGTCTGTTTTAACAGATTCATTTATGTTAAAAAACACAAGTTGTTACCCTTATATTCATATATTATACTTCTATGCACAATATCCATTCTAAACAAAATCTATAGATTATATCGTGATTAATTGAAACCTACACATGATTGTATCCCAGCATCCGTCAACTATACTAGGATAAAGGCTGCTGGAAAAAAAAAGAAATTAAAAAAAAAAAAAGCTTTTTGAGACAAGTAATTTAGAACAAAGTCTTTAAAAACCCTGTGGGGAAGTTTTTATACCTCAGTAAATAATATTTCACAACATGTTTGCAGAAAACACAATTTCATAATGCTTGCTATATTTTAAAATGATTTTTTAAGCAATCAATAGATACATGATATTACAACAATGTATCATGGAGAAAATCAGAGCACAGATTAAAGATGCTTGTACTTGACAGAGATGAAAGGGGGGAGTGATTGGTTTCAGGAAGAGACTTAATTTTATGAAACTCTAAATTTTACTGTATAAAAGGGAAAATAGATCATCGTGAAGTGAAATATGAACCGAATACCTTTTATGTTTGCTCTGTACGACTGAAAACATTGGCAGTATTACATATGAAAACAAGTTTAAGTAAATTAGACTATGGGTGTGCAGAGAAGAACAAAGCAACTTTCACTTATCTTAGCTAAGCAGCACATATTCACTTTCCTTTGGCACTCAATCCTCTTTATCCACCAATGCCAAGCTCAAGTGTATTAGTAGGGAGCAAAGGGAAGGTTATTATGTGTTGCAGCAAGGGACTATCATGGGATAACTTTGGAGAATAATAACTTGGTCCAGAATAACATTTGCCAAATACAATCAAATTATTTTAATACATTCATTCTAGATTTCTTGGATCATCCAGGTTCTTCTATGATAGTCTATCTTCCCCAAACTTGGATAACTTTAATAAATCATGTGCCTCTCAGTTTAAATTCAACTAAAGATTGCAAACAGGCAGGTAAGTAACTTGGTCTAAGCAAGTACTAGCAAGATTTACCTAAAAAAGTGTAAAAGAGTGTATTTGATCAGCCGTATGAAATCTCCCCTTTTGCGTAGGGACCTCTCTGACCCCCTCCTTATTCAACTATTCATAGACTATAAATGATGCCTCACACAGATACCTTTAGAATAGCAATTTCTACACCACCCCAACAAAATCTATACAACTTTAAAAATTTAGAGTCCCTTCTGCCTGTCATTTATAAGTAGGGATGAGTGAGTGAGTTTTTAAAACTTGATCTCGCAGCGAATTTGGCCATTCTCACTTATCGAAATTGTAAGCGAGAATGGCCAGTGTAAATTCGCTGATCGAGCTTGAATTTAAAAAAAAAAAAAACAATTAGAAAAAAAATCCATCCTCACCCAATCAGGGAGCACTAGAGGTTTTAAATGGGGAGACTTGTCCCCATTTAACCTCTAATGCTGGGGATTGCAAACAGGATTCCCAGGACTGCAAAAATGATTGCAGTCCTGAGAATCCACTGCGATCCCGGGGCACTAGAGGGTAATTAACCTCTAATGCCCAGGGATTGCAGTGGAACTGCAAAAGAACTCTCAATGGAGTTTTCTCGATCTTCCCATGGGTTCGCGAAATCGGTTCACCGAAATTTGGAGAGACCATCGGAAGTTCAAGGATATTTTTGCTCATTCCTATTTATAAGTGCTCTGAAACCTTAACCAGGTATGCCCCAGGTAAATATTTATTCTACCCATGTATTTATTACATTTAATATTCATTTATTTAATTCACACTGCATACACATAATAGGATTTTCTAATTACTGTCTGTGCTGGTAGCTCCTCTGCCTCTCCTCTTTAGATTCATTCATAACTTTTCATGTATCACCTGGGTAGCTGGAGTAGCAAAGTGAAATAGTAAATACGGTCACTTGAGGCAGTAAAGATGTCACTAGTAAAGATGGCCAGGAGGCACGTTAATTTAATAGGCATTAATTCCATAAAATGCACACTTAATGGGAGACTTAATGGGAGCCTAAAGCCTCCTGGGATACCTACAACATGCATCCTGGAAGGCTCTGCCTGCTCCTTCTGTGCATGCCCAATCTTTGGGAATTTTTCCCACCAAGAGGGAAAGAGATGTTGATCTCAAGCATGTGCAGAAGGGGGATTGGCTCTCTTTTTTTCCCCTTCACAGCAGCTATGTTACCCCATCTCGCACCTGCGTAGTGTGAGATCCAGTGACATAGCAAGAAGACAAGAAGAAGACGGAAGAGAAGACAGAAGATGTCAGCGCCTGGCGCTTACTTATAGCCGGGACAAAGAGGAATTCCAGGATGACGTGGCACAGGATCGTAGAAAGCACCAGCGCAAACTGCAGGATTAAAGCAAAGTGTGTCTTTCTATTTTCCACTTTAATTAAACAAAAGTTCTAGAAACCGGGTCTCTCAAAAAACAGAAATTTGTTGAAGACCCCTAAAGGGAGACTAGTGGTTGCTCCTATAAACATATTTAATTCCAAATTATAGGTAAGTTTTCATGCATTTGGTAGAGTTTTATACATTCCCTAACTACTTTTGAGACTTTTTATTAAGTGCAAGTGTGTTCTAAACCTCTTGCAGTCCCATAGTGAGCCCAGACATACAGACCCATGATGACAACAGATGCAAAAAAAGAATTGTTGGTTCCTTGTTAGCATAACAAAGCAAGCTAACACATGCAGTGAAACAAAATACCGCAAGACAAAAACTCAACATACAAATAAAGCTTAGAGGGAATTTTTCATCCAGGGAAAAGACAAAACCCTGGCATTTCATGAAAGCAGGCTGACTGGTTTTCAGATAAAGGCTTTTTTCCTAATTTATATATCAACGGGTTTAGTTTAAACAAACAACCCTCCTACCGGTCATCTTTGTGTATTATGTACATGTTTTGGAAGCCGCCAAAACACGATAAGATATACTGCAGTAATCTGTCAAAGTATTTTATCCTAAGAGAGAGTTTACTTTTCTTATTCATTTATCTAGGCAAGTGTAGAGGCATTTGACCTAATTTAGCATAGATAAATGACCCATGATGTGAAATTTCCCAACAGTTTAATAATGCATTTAACTCAAAGTGACACTCGCCTGCAGCTGCCTTAAAGCACTTTCTAGGCTATATATGTCTTTTTGAAATGATGCATGACATGTAGGTAAGCTTCCTTGATAAAACCCAAAATCTCATGGGTAAATAACAAGCAAATCTTCTTTTTTATATTATCAGTAGCAAATTTATACTCATATTGCTTTCCTAAGCAATACAATAAAATAAAACTGCACGGATTGCAATTTTTAATTTTTTAAAAATAATTTTATTACCTTTAAAACCTATGATACATATATATCAAGAAAGTGGGATAGAAAAAGAGTGAGAAAGAAAAACAATTGTTTCATATAAAGATTTCCTGACTCCCAGAGCACAATGGGTTAGCGTAAGTAATAGCACAGCTTGAAGGCTCACTGGTAATAAATGCAGATGTATGGATGGAGGGCATGGGAAAAAAAGAAAACTTGTATATTATTTGTACTTAATTAACTTAACTAACTTAACTTAATTTTAAAGTTTGTCACTGGAATATGAGAGGAAGTTTACAAGCAGTAATGCTTGGTAAATGCAGGGAGACTTTACCTCCATTTTTAAAATGGAAATTAAGGTACAGTAGCCTGTCAAAGTGTTTTATCCTAATAGAAAGTTTACTTTTCTCAATAAAAAATAGACAAAGAATTAGCTTTTTAAGGCAAATAGATTGCAGATTATACTTACGTTACGTTAGCAAACACACACCAGCTAGAGGCCTCCATCCGCATCATCTTTCTTCTCTCTTTGGACAAATGTGCAGGTCCCACTGGCCAGCTATTGGCACCCTACCATAATACTGAAACACTTCCTGAAAACTACCCTCATTGGATGCTCTCCCCAGTATTGAAACTTCTCCAGTATGGATCTTCATATTAATTTCTAGTACTATTTCTGCCAATATTTGAATGGAATCACAACCTATATCATATATCTCTACCTCCCTTGAGGAAGCTTAATGGTGAAACGTGTTGGGCGCAGGGAGGACCACATTCCTTTTTCTTCTTTAATTCTACTCATGTTTCTTTAAAATTATGCAAAAGAATTACTTTGTCTAGCGCCACTGTGGCCTTCAGTACTTATGTTTAGATTACCTGTTTTCTTATATATTTACATATTTGTAGCTGCAATTTTGTTAAAGAATACTTAGGGAAATCTGTTATAAACTACTTTAGCTACTTTTCTCATTCATATATGTAGGCAAGTGAGGAAGCATTTGACCTAATTTAGCATAGATAAATGACCCATGATATGATGTGTTCCTATTCTCCAATAAGAAAAGGCAGACAGACAAAAAAGGGAGTAAACCTAGTGTAAACCTTGTAAAATGTTCTGTGATAGCTACGATGCACATTTAACATACTGTACAGAGTAATGTCTTAAATAGTATTTCAATACACTTTACTGGTGGCCATTATTACACCATGGCACTTACCAACAATTAATTTAAAATTAAAGTTAAAATTGAGATATTGTAAGATTGTATATATATATATATATATATATATATATATATATATATATCACACACACACACACATATATATATATATATATATATATATATATATAGACAGTATGGCCCTGATTCACCAAGCAAAATCGGAGGCTCGGTCGCGCATTCGTTTTTTTCGCGATCCAAAATCGGAAGCCTTAGCTCAATTCACCAACTAAATTTCACTTAATTTCAGATGCTGGCGTATTCGCGAGCAAGTTAGTAACAGAAATGATCTCTCTGCTGGAGCCGCGCACTGGCGAGCTGGCATTAAAAGTCACTGTTCCCCTAAAAAAGCATTCTTTCTAATGGCACACATATTACCCTTAGCCCTAAAAAAAATGTTTAGCCTGTTCAAATGTTTTAAACCTTTATATATATATATATATATATATATATATGTGTATATATATATATATATATATATATATATATATAAGCAAGCAAGAACTTGCGTGTGTGCTTTGGACATGGTGGAAAAAGTCTATATATATATATATATATATATATATAAGCAAGCAAGAACTTGCGTGTGTGCTTTGGACATGGTGGAAAAAGTCTAGTTCAATAACTATAACTTTCCCATAGCAGGACAGGTAATGAATGCTATAACCAGACGGTGAGCATTTGATCTGAGCCTGACCAAATACTTAGATGTAATTAAAAGTCTTAGCGGGATTGAGTGAGTGCTATATCAATCAGCAGATGAGGTCGGTTGATGCCTATACCTCCCAACACCCAGTGCTAAGACATAGCAAGAAGCAAAAAAATACAGCTACTTCCTGGAGAACAACATGTAACAGCAATTTTACAAAAATCAGAAGTTCAAATCCCCTTTTTTGGCCTACTGGAGACTGTAGAGGGTACACACATTCATTTTGCAATGGGAGGCGCTAGAAAGAGACCCACTGACTGTCTCTGTCCATTGACCAATGTCACCACAATATTGCACAGTTTATGGGAATATTTACTCCCTTAGTGGAGTCCAAAATTTTGGTTCAGCAAGTCTTGAAGAAAGCAGCATCTGCTGTTTTTTCTCCTTAGATAGTTCTGGAAATCATTTGTTAATTATTACACGTTTATCTATGGATAGTAGAAGAGTTAAAAAACATAAAAAAATAGAAACAAATTGACTCAAAAAATTAAACTGTATTTTTTAAAGCAGTATTTGAACAAATGAAAAATGTTTCTCTTGGTACTATTCGAGCAAGCTGTGTAAGCTAATACAAAATTGTTCACTTTTTATGCAATCTAAATATTTCACCCATAAGAAACACTTGAACAATGTTTAGACTAGAGTTCCTCTTTAATAATGCATGCCATTCAATTCTATTTGCTCATGTCAGAACGTTTCATTATTACATTTGTGCATTCTCGTGACAGACTCTAAGCTGTCTTGCTTTCTTGACTTTTAAAAATGTCTTGGTTTGAAAGTATTGTACAATGTCAGGATCCCAGTTGGATTAGCAAACTCCAAGGCTGTAAGAACTTGCTAAGTCTAAGCTTTCAATTGAACCCTAATATGCCACAGAAGACCAGCTTCAGAGTATAAGATCTAACAAATGTCAATTCCATGTAATGAAGCAGTGTATCTCACAAGGACAACTCCTGGAAGTGCTTGGCTCAAGATAAGTAAAAAATAAAACCTGAAAGATTTGCAAGAAAATAATATCAAGATGCAACACATTTGCCAGCTGTATTCATTGGAGGTTTGTAAAATATAAACACAGCAATACCGAAAATACCCACATAACTTTTATTTTTCATGCAGTTTCCTGAATACGAGTTAATTTCTTGTTTTCCACATTATATATATGCCCTAAAACTAACATTTTAATCCACTTATTACCTAAATTTAGACCGTCAATAAATGAGCATCCTTTGATCATTTAATTGCATAAAATCTAACATATATATATATATATTAATATATATATATATATATATATATATATATTTATATAGCAATGAATTACTTTTTGCTAAATAATGTTTTTAGACAAATCATAGCACTGTGGGAATCCTTTGCCATTTGGTGTTTAATTGTAGAAAAACTGTACATTACAGCACAGAGACTGCATTCTATGTCTTTTCCAATGCTTCTACATCATCTCCACTGCTTCCATCATTCCAGAAGTCTGGTGCTCTAACAAATTATATGAGGTCCATTTATAAAACAGTGAATTTGACATTCACTGAAACATTTTCTGGTGGAGAATCTTCCCGGTCCATATGTGAGTAATCCTCCACCTGGAAATGTTTTAGTGGAAATAGGATTTACTGTTTCAATGATAGAGCCATATGAGTATATTGCAGCAAAAAATCTCCTTTTTTATAGCCCATGGCAGTAAAGACTTATTGGGTTGATCCACTGGGAGAGTATCCTTAGCTATCTTAGTTTAGTGTATTCGTGGCAGCTGTGGTCGCTTCAATAGCTGGGGGAGGGATGAATATAAGCTTGAATAAGTTTCACATTAAAGGGATTTTTCAGGCATCTGAATAATCAGTACATTTCCACCACTGCTGGATATACCTGGACATTGGACATTATTTTCATCCTGGCTGTTGTCCAAATATTGGTGCACTGCCCCAGTATGTCTGCATGTGATTGGTTCCTGACTCCTAATGCTTGCTACGCTTGCCATATCTTCAGTAACTTTATTGTTTAACATTATGGATTTTCTGGACTTTACAGTTCATGTACAAGTCATACATACATACAGTTTGGGCACTCTATAAAAAACAGGCAATCTGACATTCCCTCAAACATTCCCTGATGTGAATCAATTACTGAAATGAAAACACATGAACCTGGAAGATTCCCACCTGGAAATTTTTGAGGGAATGTCTGATTCCTTGTTTCATAAATAGACCCCTTTAATTAATAGTCATTGCTTTTTACTCAATCAGCTTTAAAAAAATGTTTTCCTGACTATGCTTAAACTTTGATTCACTCAAAAATAAAGTGCTTTCAAAAATGCTTTTCACCTAAAACAGCCCCCCACTATTTTTAAATGAATACCATGTTCACAGGCATTGGAATTGTTTGGCAATTAATTGCATGTGAATTTATGGGATGGTGGAAATTTGCTTATTTTTTATAAAAAAAACTTCGATAAAAATGAGTTGTTTTGCAGCAAAAGTAATTATATGATAATTCATCCTTACCTGACAATAATCTTTTTGTCATTTTTTTTATGAACTTCCAAGTGATTGCATATTTTACATCTTGCTGCATTTGAAAAAAAAAAGCAAATCTATTTCTTTAATCGGTAAAGTTGCAATTTTCCCACAACAGCTGCTTACCTTTAGAAGTAAATTACCACCAGGGTAAAAACCTGATTTGTGCTGTTCTCACAGGTGCATTTTAATCTCAATGAATAGCAATCCTGTATATCTTGAATGACAAGGACATCATTATGAGCTTCCTCTGTCACTAGGTCCGGATTCAGAATTCCCCACTGCGCCCAAAGGCAACGATGATTAAATGAAATCCTTTAGAAGACGTTATATGGCCCAAGTGGCTATAACAGATCATTAAACCCAATACATCCACATATTTCCCTTGTTGGCATGGAAGAAAATGTTATATTTGTAATTAGACTAAATAAAATCAAAGTGGCCAAGTGAAGGAATTCAGAAAAAAAATCTGAATAAATGCTGTGTCTCTGCTTAGTATGTTCTTGTTCCACAGAGCTACTTTGTTATATTAATAGAATGCTAATAAATATTTAGACAGATGATGCATTTAAAATGTTTTAGCAGTGTTGATCTGATATCACTGTAGCAATAATGAAAAGATTAGGCCTAAAGCTGAACTCTATGCAGATCGACAATCAGGTATGTCACGTATGACACATGTCCACAGGCTATAGCATACGTATACTGAAAACGAGGATGTTTTTATTGCCTTGAGAATACATAACTCTGGTAGCATTTTAGGTCTATTAGAATGTTGAAATAAAATAGAAAATTCTAAATATTTTGAGAACCGTGTGTGTTTGGGGGTAGAGATGTGGCTTCGGCAGTCTTCGGCAGTCAATGAGCAGTTTGAGTAACTCTTAGGTCAGTTTATGTGACACTAATGATCTTTTTTGCTAACACTACAGTCTTCACCTTTAGTAATCGGGAGACTGGTTGCGCCTCCCAGCACTCGGTTGCGCAGGACTTGTGCGCAGAGGATGGTGTCTACGATGGGCCAACGGCAAACCAGGAGCCCCCAAATAACAGTACGAGAATTATTAGGCAATTCAGAAAACAAGCCGAAGTGAAACACACAAATTCAGGCCACCAAACCGGTTCAAGGAAGTGTGCACAAGCAGAATTGGGATTACAGGCGGAGTACAAACGAAATGTCAGGGAACAGGCAATGGTCAGCAGAAACACACATATGAATATCTCCAGCACAGATTAGCCCAGCTAATGCTACAACAGGCATAGAGCAATGGAGCAGAAAGGCTATTAAGCACCAGAAGCCAATGGCAGTGCACGACTGAATCAGGAACTACTCCGCTAATTAGTCTCAGCACAAACCCTTTCAGATGCAGAGTATCAGAGCAGGGGATGCAGAGGGACCAGTCACATCTAAAGGGAAGCCGAGGATGCACAGGCTGCAGAGCAGAGGACTAAGAGCTATTTTCCTGATCTTCCTTGCTGCTGTAAGCGATACCGCTGAGGAGAATAAGCAGGGTGCATTGTCCTGTGGCGGCCAACAGTACGGGATTGCTGCCTAGATGATTGTCTTCTAACACCTGCAATGTAAAAGGCATTCTTCCCACTGAGCAACACACGAATCTCTGGTGAGTTGTGATATAGTATTATATGTGATATAGTAATTATATCAGTGGTTCCCTGAAGACATGAAAGTTATTTTAAGGGTAACCCCTGTTAAAAAGGTTGAGAAACGCAGGTTTATGGAACTATTTGAATATGTATTTCTGCTATAGCAGACAGAAGGTGGGTCTGCAACCTGACTTTACTGATTTTTGGAGTTCAGGTTCAAAACTTAACTCTGGGCTTTTTTTATATAATGTTGGCCAGGGGGCTTGGTCAGGCTGCAATACTCATCTTAAATTATAATCTGTCCCCTGCCATACTTCTTCTTCATCACAAGGGGCTGTATTTATAAAAAAGGAAATCTGACATTGCCTGAAACAATTCCTAGTGAGAATCAATTACTGCCATTGAAACACATGGATCTGGTAGGTTCCCTCCAGGTCCTTTTTTTTATGTGTTAAATGAGGTGGTTCAACCCTTACTAGATGTCTGGGTGGGAAGTTTCAATCAGACAAACTGAGTCACAAAGCAATTAGTTTTACAATCTAGTTCAGATTGCTACAGAAACCGTTTAACAAGTTATATATATATATATAACTATATATATATATATAGTATTAGAATTTAGTATAAAGAATTCTAAAAGTTATAGTCACAATTACACTTTTATTATCAAATTCCCAGAGCAGCCTCTGTAAATCATACCATTTACCAGTTTATCAATGACTGTATAAATGGTTGAATTATGAAAAATATACTTTTGCTCTCTAATAAGTACAACTGTATGCCAATTCCACCTTAAATGATCAACAAAAAAAAAACTCCCAAAACACTGCCTGCTTGCAAGATACTATTATATCATAAAACTATCAACTATATTTAACTCAATTTTACTATGAGGCATTCTTTTTTTATTGTAGCTTAAAGGAAAACTTGTCCTGTATATCACAAACTGCTAGACTATTTTTGTGACTTCCGGCTTATTCCCAGGAGTTACTGACCTTTGTACAACCTCTGCAAAGTTCATTGATTTGGTATTTTACCAGTAAACCTATTTTCTACAAGCCACTTTTCTGTATTTAAAGCTAACATGGCAACTTTATATGAACTTTAGTTTAGTAATAGTAGGAATGTAAAGAATGGAGCTTGTGTTTAGGCCTGGAGGTTTTTTCAGTCTTGTGGTGCGAAATTGCGTAGCTGCCGGGGTAGGAGGGCAAACCACCAGGGTAACCAAATTTGCATGCGACTGCAATGCAAAACTTTAAGGAACAACACAAAGACAAGAGCAACATGACTATGATAGGGCAGAGAACCACATTCAGTAACCTTTACATAAATACACAACAACAATATTGGTTAAATGGCCCATAGGCCTATTATTACAATTTAAATAACTTCAACTTAACATGAATAAACAATAAATACATTAAAATAACATTACCATAACAACCAAATAAACAATAACTTTAACATTCTAGTTCTTAACCTTCTGCCTATTTAGCCTTTCTGGTTACTGGCCCCTCGAAGGCCCACCCTTAACCCCATCAATAAATCGCGTCCTGACCAGCGTTGTTATATATGTTCCCAGCCGCAACCACCCAGCTGGGGAACGATAACACCAGTACTCACAGCCCTTTAATCCAAAACCACTCCATCCCTTCTTTTATCATCATAATACAGAGACTCCATATGATAGATAGGGTCTCTCACCCACAATAAAACTAATACACCAGACCTGTTCCCTTGAGGACCTCACCGCCTTAATCCCCCACCACATCACATTCCCACTACAAAACAGGGACGGGCGGGTGGGAAACTTTCCTTCTCCAAATCCCACTAACGATTACCTCACCCCTTCTGTTTCCCCTTCTTATAACCCTTCATTTTCCCACCTACATTTCTACGTCACCATTTCCTTTATTAAACTACCTCCCCTAAAATTATCTGAGCTTAACCCTTCTACTGCCTGTTCCCTATCCCCTCCCAGTCATGTAGGCCTTCCACTAATCCTCACTCCGTTCCCTCATTCCAGGCCTGTCTTTCTGCTTTCTGCTTTTTGAAAATATTCTGCTGCATCCTCTCCTATTCTCTTGAATGGAAGAGGTTGGGACTGTGGTTAAGCCCACAACAGACTGCTATAGCTTAACAAGGGTCTGAAATAGCCCTTAATCTACTTCCCATGAGTCCACTGTCGTAGACCATGTGACCCTTGATTGGACAACAGCACATGGATGATGATCTCACTTCTCTGTCACCGTACTTCTTCCTAGTTTCACTTGCTTGCTGTTTGTATGTAAACAAATTTATTTGTTGTTGTTATGCTCTTTTTTTTCTCTTCCATGATGTGCTCTGCTTTACAGGGTTAGCAAAGAGCTTATATATGGTCAAATTTAGATACATACACTGCTTGCATAAAAACAAACAAAAAATCAATAATAATACAATAAAAATCGCAGAGCTAGATTATATTGCGTCATTTTTAACTGCCTTGAAATCAGCTAACACTCCCCATTCCTCCACAAGGGTATCTCAAATATAGCACAGATGAGACAGTAAGAACTCTATTTATAAAGCAGCAAACCTAACATTTTCCCAAATATTCCCTGGAGAAGAATCAATTACTGCAATTGAAACACCCAGACCTAGAGGATTCTTCACCGAGGAATGTTTACGGGAATTCCCTGCTTTATAAATGGAGCCTACGAAGTCTTTTAAAATAAGCTAGTTTTATTTTAAGACCTTTTACGAAGAAACCATAAGAAAAAAAACGCAAATAACTAAAAAAGAGCAAATACATAACAAAGCTAAACAAAAATCCCAACAGAATAACAAATACTTTATAAAATGAAGAAATGCTGATGCCTTTTTAAAGCCTTGTATTTGCATGAATACTAAAGAAGTACAGTAAATTAAATTAGTTTATATTATTCCCAAGAAACACAGGGTTGAGGAAATTTATGCCTCTGTACTAATAGATTCGTAAATAAATTGAAGTATTTCATGATTATATGTTTCATGTGAATCGTTATTACACAGCTCCCATAACAAAAATGTCAAATTTCCTTTTTAATTGGCCCTTATTTAAAATCTATGATGAAATAAAACGGCATAAAATTCAATAATAAAAACACTGCAAAGATAGTCTTAACATAATACATAATGTTCATGTATTCTGACAAGAAAGGATATAATTGCGGGATTGACACAAAAACTCTTTCATGTTTCTTTTGAAGGACATTTTTTGATTTACAGGCAGCAAAGGACTAGTCAAATAGTATTTTTATTGCCTCAATGGTTTTTCTTATCCATCTAAATGAACCTGTCAGAGTCTGGGACTTGTCTCTATGTGCCAATCAAATTTACTAAGCATCTGATGGATTCACCAGCTTTGAAATATTAGAGTTTTGTAGAGACACATATGCAGTTTAAAGAATTTAAAAAAAGATAAACCAAAGAGTTAACCAGAGTGTGAGGAAAAACATATACAGCGAATGTTAAAGAGAGACCAGAATGTTACTGAGAAGGTATACAAAGCAGAAGGAATGGAGTGGAGGTGTAAGTAGTGTCAGGTTTTCAGTATTGCTGAGCTTCTATTGCCGGTTCTGTTTTCTGTACCTCGAGGATAGACACGGTACAGTCATCGGGCCATGGCATTTCCTCCAGGGATGGAAACACTCCCATTTCAGTGCTTCATAGTAAAATAAACTTACTTTGAATGCCATAAAAGCTTGTATCTGATTCTTTTGGAGTCCACAGAATATATTTTTTAAAATTTAGGTCTCAGGTTTTATCATTCTTGCAGGTTGATTAAATAGGTGAAACAAGATAAACTCTACTAATAGACTCCAGTCAAACCCCACCACCCTTAACCTGTACATTGTAAGCTAACATCTACTTTTCTGAATGCCATACCTGTAAGGAACCTACCTTTCCAGCGAGCCAGCGGCATCCCTGGGGATCACAGCCACAGAGGGAGACGCAGCTGCAGCGGGCAGCATGGCCAAGGCTGCTGGCCTGCTCACAGTGTGTCTCTCCCTGCAGTGGAGGGATCCATTCTGGCTGAACTACTGAACATCCCCAGCATCCCTATGGATGTGAACAGAGAAAATCCTGTTCTCACCACTCCTGCGGATGTACAAAGTAGAGCACGTCCCAGGGGTGCTGTGGGAAGAGGTGCGCGCGCTACCACCAGTGCCTCTTGTACCACCCTGGGGCGAGGCACTCGGCTGCCTCGCCGCAGGGCAGGACATAGTTAGTTTAGTTAGTTAGTTTTTTATTCAGTTATCCTCGAATCAAGAGGCACCAGGTGGCGCAAGGTCATTGGGCACTCTGGCCATTTCATTTCACCATTGCCCGTTATAAGCCTCTGTGTGTACAGTGTGCTTGGGTGCATTCTCTGTGTTGATTCATATTAACCTGTTGTCATTACCAATAGCAACTCGGTCTGATACCTGATTCTGCCTGAACTCTGCCTGCCCTGACCTTGGATTGTTTGTGACCACTCTTGCCTGGTGCCTGCCCTGACCTCGGATTGTTCCTTACCTGCCTCAGCTGTACCCTTCTGTACCACACCTATCGGACTGATCATCTCTGAATAACCCTTGTCTTGTTTTATGCCAACAATAAAGCTTGATAAAAGGATTCTTGGAGTTGGCTGTGGTTTGTGTGCCCAGGCGCATTACACATAGAGCAGCCTTTCTCAGTCTTATTTATTGTAGGGAAACTCTTAAAAAAAATGTCAGGTCTTCAGGGAACCCCTGAAAATATTGTTTGCATCATTGAAACTGAGCTGAGAGGCACAAACTGTTCATTGCTCAAGGAACCCTAGCAAACTTTGGAGGAGCCCTGGTTAAGAAACTGCTATAGAGCATACTGCGACCTCCTAGAAATATTGTTATACTAAATACCAACAGCAGGACCAACACATACCCAGGGCTGTGGATTGGAGTAAACTGGGCAAATGCCCTGCTCGAGGCCGACACCTTTTCCAAGATTGCAACTAACAGAATATTTGGGGTGAAGGGACCTGAAATGCTATGCATGTCAGCCCCCTATTTTATATTTGCCCAGGACCACATTTTGTCTAATGCCCTTTCTGCACATTCTTTCACAATTGTGGCATAATGAAAGTTAGTGGAGATGGGCTAGCATCGGATATGTGTATGGGCATTGCAGGTTTTGTCAAACTTTCCTTTTTAAATACAGTAAGAATGTGATGATAGGTCTACTAGGGAAACACCCTCATTTGAGAACATTCAGTTTCCCTTTGCTCTCATTACAGTGACAGCTATACAATTTTACCTTTCTGTCCCATTGCCAGGAATTTCCACTAAAGAATAAAGATAACAGTAAAAGTCAAACAGAAAAAATACTAAAAACAAAAATGTCCAACATTGAACTTTTATCTTCTGACATGAGTTCTTTTTATTCTACATTAAATAAAAAATAAACAGATTTTTGTTGACAATAATCCTTCAAAATTTCAAAAGCAAAGTGATAAATGAATAAAAAAATTGTTGGATCAAAAAGAAGAAAAAATGTTGTTTAACTGTAGTATTATATTAATGAAAGATGACTACATTAAACAAAATTATTTGGCTCTTTTTTCTTTGGATCTGAATATTAAAAAAAAATGATACTGACCAGAATTCTGCACTAGAATTTATCTTCTTGAAGCAATTAGCTACTTTTCAAACAAATCAATTAGTTTGCACTTGTATAAAAAAAAATGTTGTTACAAATAAAATATATATTATAAATGATATTGTTTCTTGATCATTTGCATAGTTATATTGATTCTGTATGTGTGTAAAAAATATACAGTGTATATACACTATACTTTTCTGAATGATGAATATCTATGAATAATATAGCAATATAATTAGTGGATTAATCTGATAATTTGTTTTGTCAGCCTAAAGGGACTACAGGAAATGAGTGAGTAGAGGAAGGGTAAGATGGTAATATACATCTGGAAGATCATTACAGACGTGATATTTAGACAATTTTGTGCACAATAAAATACAAATTAGTTTAGCTTTAAGGCCAACTATGTATTTTTGTGACTACTATTTTATGTAGTCTTTGTATCTTTAGCAATACAGTAAAGAGATTTTCATTACAGTGTTAGGTTGTTGAATATTTTTGTTCTTTTACTTTAGGAAATTTACTTAATAAAAGTAAACTTTTAAACTTTTCATTGGATTATTGAAAAAAAAACTTTTATCTCTCAGTTTGACCAGCTCTAAGTTCTAAATTTATTTTTACATATATTTAAATCTATTTTGATATATGTATATATTTCATGTGAAGGTACTAAATGATGGAAAACATCTTCATGATTGTTTTAGGTTCTAAAGCCTCATCACACAAGAATTTGACTAAATATTTATGAACATATGTAATTTAAATCTTAAATCTTAAAAAGAAACAGGAAGATACTGTGAACTTTTACTGTGTGACATCACTAACAGCTGTAATGAGAAGGCCATTCAAAGAAGACTAATTCGGAAAAAGTGCCTGTAGGGCCCCGGTTAGCACTAGTTATCACCAGACGCCAGTCCCTCAATCTAATAAGTCCCGGCTCAGCATCGGTAGACTGGTTGCGTCTCCCAGTAAACAGTTGTCTTCAGGATTTAAGGGGAAAGGGATGGCATCTGGGGATGGGCTGGCAGCAGACCTGGGGCACACAGATAAAGCATTACAAGAATTACAAGGCAACCAAGCCAAAGTCATACACAGATGATCAGTCCACCAAACAAGGTACAAAGGGAATAGACACAAGCAGAGTCGGGGTCACAGTCACAGGTCAGTCCAGGCTGTGTAAAAAAAATTTTCAGAAACAGGCAATGGTCAGCAACAGTAAATCAGCTAAATGCTAAAGCAGGCACTGAAATCTGAGAGCAGAGAGGCTATAAGGACCCAGCAGCCATTAGCAGCCAATCAGGAACTGTTCTGCTGATCAGCTGCAGCACAGCTCCAAATCCCCTTCAGTTGCGCAGTCTCAGTGCAAGGGATGCGGAGAGAGAAGGTAATAGGCCAGGCACGCCCTACTGTAGTGGGACACCGCCTGAGATTGTCGGCCAGCACAGCGTTCTCTAACAGTGCCCCAATATTTTTAAGGTTAAAGAAGGACAAATCTTAACCCTTTAGGAATGTTTTAAGGGTCCTTAATTGAAGTTTAAAAGGCAAATGTGGCGTATTTGGCCAGAACAAATAAAATATGTTGGGCTGGTGCTTCAAAGTGTGGACATGCTCCCTATTCTGACCTGCTACATACTCCCTTTTTAAACATGCAAACATGTGGCAAAGAAATGTCTTCTAATACTAACATCCTCTGAGATGTCGTATGAATGAAAGTCAAGAGCTTCAAGCAAGGCTGATGCTGGAAAATTTGAAGATAATTTACAATAAACTCCCAACTTCAAGTTTACTTTTCCCACCAATCAAAGCGGCAACATGGCAAGCATTGCATGGTTCACCTTTTTTAAGCCCACAAATTTGTCCCTGCCATTACAAAGGCCAGTTGGTTGTGTTTCTCTTTAAACCAAATGTTCCTCAAGACTGAAATTATGTTATTGCACAATTAGGCTATTGTATCCTAAGGCAGAGGCACACCATAAGCACTAGGTGATAGTACTCCACCAGACATTAAGGTGTTTCCCAATCAAAGGAAAACTGACGGAGAAGGGATTAGGTTACTCAAACTCAATAGTACGGGAAAAGCCGATTTATGAACAACTATTTTTTTTTTTACTATATTAAACTTTCCCCTCCAATACTAGAATACTCCTGTAACAAATATCAGTATTTGAGACTGACATTTGAAAAATGCAGTCATCAAGCAGTTGGTTAAAAAAAAAATATATAAGCGGCAATACTAAGGTGTATGTAACCCCGTCTGTAAGCTGAGGTCATGTCTGGTAACAATAATTACAGTACGGTTTGGTCTTGCTGTCATCTTCCATGGCTATGTTGTAATTCTTGGCAAAGGGGGCAGGAATAGGGTCAAGTATATTGTAGCGGCTGAGGCTGCCTTAATGTACTAGTGCTTTGTCAAGCATAAAAAATGTTATGATATGATACTTATTCAGCATTTAACCCAACAGAATAATATTTCAATAGTCTCCATTAACAGAAATTTAACCAATGTGGCCTCCTGCCCACTTACATTTTGCCATTTTTATTCCTGCCAACTTTCTAAAGTTTAACTCTATTTTTCAATCACAACCAATGAACAATCAACTACAATTTAAACCAATGTGAAATCTTTTTTTTGTATTTCTTTTAAACTTACAGAATTGTCTATAAATAACATTTGGAAAAAAATGTGGTTGGCTGTGTTGGTGCTGGATCAGAATGTACTAGGATGAAACTGAATAAAACCCATAAAAAGTGTACTAGGTTTATTCAATGGTTCTACATTGAAAATCCAAATCCTCAAGAGCTTCCTGCAAAGTAGACATTAAAAACTCCTATTGTTAACTGAAATGATGACTGCGTTAGCAAAGGGAATCCTGGAACTGAAGAATGAAAACCTATAAATGACTTGTAACAGCATCAATTTCCTGGGCCCCCTATTTCTCTTACCAGTTCCCCCCACCAAGCTTCTTTGACGTAACCATGTCTTTTAATGGAAATAGGGAGAAACAACCAAACCCATGGCATAGGCGTATTTTTACAAGTGGTGGAGATCAAGGCAGCCGGTTCTGTATATTGATTTACTATTCACTATTATTTCAAGGAATAACTTGAATTTAAAGTTCCATTTTCAAAAATAAACATCCAGGCGGGTCATTATGCAGAAAGTGACAGGCAATGTCCTGTTCTGTAATAATCCCACTTATCTACCTGATCACTCTGGGAACCTGTCAATGCAAAGTTTAGCTTTGGAAGCAATCCCGACTAAATAAATTCCCACGTCTAGACTGGAGTTACGTTAAGATGGCCAAATATCCGTATGCGGAAGAAAAGAAGGAAGAAGATGCCTGAGTGATGAGGACAGATGAGTATCTCAGGTTTAATTCTACTTTAATCTTCAGATGAGCAGGTAATACAAAAACAAAAAACAAAACAAAACAAAAAATAATCCAGTTCATGAATTTCTATTAAAATCTTCACTGAGACACAAGCAGTAAAATTTAGCCAGTGCTTATCTTTCTTATAAGAACTTAGAACTAGCATGATTTGTAGACACCTTGTCATGAAACCACTGCAAATTAAATGTTTACACAAAGAAAAACTGAAATAGTATGGTGTCATCTTCCATTCGGCAGAGCTTCGATTATACAAAGATGGATACACAGTCAAGTCATTAGCTCTGCTTACTGTGTTTTCTCCTTCTGTCAGGGGGGATTTAGGTTATTAAGGGAATAAACAACAGTTTATATCTGCCCAGGGCACTGCTTTAAGGTCAATAAAAGCACTAAATGGCCTTTTAGATTTCCATAATACAAGCAGCAGAATGCAGCCAGCAGAATGCAGCCAGCAGAATGGCATGTTTCGTGCTTGTGCTATGGCTGACATTTAACAGCAGCACAACAAGCAAACATTTATGCAGCAAAGCAAGCCTTTGTTACTTAGTCTGTTGGCGTGCATTCAATACACTGTACAAACATTTCTCACTCTGTCAATCTGTTTCTTGAGAAATGTATATATCTCAGTCTTTATTTAGCTGAGCAAGACATGATTGTCAGTCTATCACCAGGAGATGTCGGCACGCATAGAAAAAGAAGCAAATTCTAATCCTGAGCACGGACAGCAGATACAATAATCACAGTTAATAATTTGGAAACATTGCAAATATAGATATATTCACCTGTAATGCTTTCTGAAAATAAATAGGAGACTGATTTAATTAAACCTGAAGGGTGGATAGATTTATAATGTGCCATTTAGTTGAGGTAAAGTAAATGTAAACACAATCATTAAAATAAAAGCTTTAACGATCTTAATGTAATTTTGAAAATTCTATGTAATATTTTTAAATCTGCAGATTTTTAAAAAAAATGAATTGCTGATTTTGCCATGAAGTTAAAGCGGAACCACACTCATTGATAGGTGGGTGGTGAGCTTCTGCGATAATAAGCAAGTATGTACATCATACTTGCTGATAATGGCACATACTTACCTGTGTGCAGTCGGCCTGCAGCAATAACAAGTCCAGGACCTGTCATCTCTACATCTTAGGAAGGCACTATCTTCACCGCCAGCCCCCACAACTGACTTCCAGAGACGGAGACCCTCTTCAATTTTTAAGTCAAGATACGCTTTCTTTTTCCTTTTCTATCTATTATTATAAAGTCACAATGCTCTAATAATGCTTTCCAGTTGTGCCCTTGGTTTGTCAGCCTCTAATGTGCCCTTGAGAGGACACTGGCATGGCCCACTGATGCTGCTATCAGAAATGCTAATGAAGTTCAGCCAAGAAATACAACAAACAATGAAACAAGTTATAATAAGTATTATTATTTTTTTAAATGGCAATTGGCACAATACAATTACCTATTGTTAAATAATAGGATTATTAGGAGGTACAATTTGTCAATGTGTCTCATGTGGGGGAGGGTGGAGTTCATTGCAGCTGGGTCACCAGTATTCCTGGTGCCCCTATAATCTCACACTTCCTAATGGGCAAAGGCCCTATTCATCAGTTGGAATTTGTTCCAGACTTTCTAAAATTGAATTTTAAACCCCACTTTGGGCTACGTTCCTTTTGAGAAGATTCTGGGGAATTCTGAGTAACTGAGATTTTCAGAGATGGTACTCTAGCCCCGCACAGGACTCATTTATTGCCAAACTTAGGCTACTAAGCATTCTCAGAAATGTCACTGAACACAGAAGATGTCACCCATCCCTAATCACTGTAGGAATAATCTAGGGGTAAGTTAAGTATGTTTATTAACTTTACCTACAGTTTTTTTTATTGCATTACTACAACAGATATGAAGACAATGTCAATAATTAGCCAAATAAAGGGCGAAAACCTGGATTAAAGGGGGAATTGTGTTATAATTTGGCCAAACAAATTGCCAGTTGAGAATATTGGGCATTCTACACTACATGCTGTGTAAGTACAGCTACTATTACAGCTGTTGCCATCCAAACAATTGACCATCTGATACACTGACACACTGTAAACACTGTCCATACAGGAGCTATAAGGATACAAAGTAACATTATTTGCAGATGAAAGAAGTGAACTTCAATCAGTATATGTTAGTTAAAACAAAATCATCTTGGTCCATCTATAGATGCAGGAACTGAAGTAGTTAAAATCGGTCGAGCAAACCTGACCTAGTTTCTAGTTTGGCCTATCCATAATGGATAACTGATCTTACATTTTATAGCTTTGGGCAGACTAATTCCTCACTGGTAAGATTTCATTACAATAGACCTGTCTTTTTTCCCTTTCCACGGACCCATATCAAAGGTGGCACTCTCTTGTGATTAGTGGCACTCTCTTTACTCTTCATTAGGAAAAAAAATCTATCAGAATAACGTGACATTCCATCATTTTGTCTTTTTTATCTGTGGCAGCTAGGGAGCATTGTCAGCACCGTCTTTGGTAAAACCCCATTAAAACCACAATAGCCTAACCCAACCTTAGTCTCTAAGTAGTTTTAAAAGGAAACATTGATTTCCTTTCTGAACCTACCTTTAGTTTGTCAACATCCCAACACAATAAGCAGTATCTGTTCCCCTTTATTTAACCCCCATAGGCATTCTCCATTGCTCTTTGGGATTTCCACAAACAGTAATCAGCAATTTTCCAGATCCCAGAAAGTGTAATATCCTTATCCTTAAATAATGGTGGGGTTTTCTCTAACAAACACTTACAGACTTGGCTCAAAGTATGGTTCCAAGTTTTCAAATTTGGCCCATTTACTCTATTTATTAGAAGTCTTCAAGGATCAGAAAAATACTATTCTATTCCAGGATGGACATGGTTCCCAATGCATGGGTTCTAGCACTAGTACTAGGGATAAGCAAATCTGCCATTTGTTTCTTATACACAGTATTTATTGTATCCTGTTTGCTAAAACTTTAGCCACGAATCCTAATAAAGTCTTTAGGGGGCAAATCTTGTTTGTCAATTCTGGCCATTTTTATCCGAAATAGATAAGCTATTGTCAAGAAGGGCATGGTAGGCTCAGAGCCAAGTGAAAAATATTTGAAGTTTTGACTGTGGGATTGATTTATTTTGCATTATCTTGGCTTTAAAACAGCAAGTACTTTTAGCAGCAACCCTTGTTTTTATCAAGTGATAATAGAATTGCTTTGATCATCAAAAATTGAACGGCAGTTCAGTAAGGCTTTCGGTGTTCTTAGTGATACCTATTGGTCAGTTTGTAGCAAATTCTCATGGAGAAGTAAGAGAATAGGGATGAGGTTTAGATTTAATACCAACAAATCAAACTTCAAGGGTTTAACATTAACTATTTCCATGAACCTGTGTGAAAAATTGAGTTGACCAACTTCCTAGGGTAGTATTTCTTAGGGTTTAATGTTTTTATGCTATTTTCTCATATGAATAATCTATTTTCTCTTAGATTCAAATTTTCTTGGGGCATTTTTTCTTCTGAGCTAATGTTCTCAAAATATGTTGCACTCAGTACTTTGAATCAGTCTCTGTTCAATGCCAATGTATGGGCTGTCCTTATTGGTCAGTTGGTTCCTAATTAAGGTACACAATTACCCCTCAAAAGTTTGATTCTGGATTGTTCTGTCCAGTAGGAATGCCTCAATCACAAAATGGAACATAAGTTTTTATCTTTAAGAAAGAAATTCATTTTTTTGCATGTATATTCTACTAGTGCATTTCACTGTTCTTCTGGATTGCAGTTTTATGTTGCTTTCTTACCTTAACCATGTCTTGCATAGCATATAAATATAAAAATATATATATATAAAAAATACATCTTTTATGACTTCCTGGAGGAAGATATCCATTTCTTGATGATTTCCACATGCCTCATACATGAATTGAAGCAGACCTAATTTTCTCTTGCTGATGTAGAAATGCGAACAGTCCATTTGTGTTCTATTTAGTGGCATATATTGAAGATGTATTTCTGCCTTATCCTTATTATATTCTGCTTGACTAAAACTGACTTGCTATAAGTAAGAATAAGAAAGGGATGATTGCCTCCATGCTCTTACATATCTTCAGCTGCCATAATAGTGCAGAGATTCATATGAGATTAGACACAGACCACCTACCGCTCTACTTGAATTGGTTAAGGATGAATCCATTTTCCTGCTGACATGCCTTATGAATGTGGTTGGATGATCATTTCAACCTGAATTTATACAGAAAAATGGAAGGTAAATATTCTTTCCTGGATTCGATCAACATACAATGCAAAGGTAAAAAAAAAAAAATCCAGATTTATAGTAACTTATAACTTTTCTTTTTTTTTTTTATAAAATTTATCTTAACACAGTCACCAAATATGCCAGCTTTTATATCATAGATTCCTAAATTAATGACTTGTCATATGTCTAATTAAAATGCAGCATGTTGGTTAAAATAGAAAAGCCTGAAAGAAAGTACAAGATAAATAGATAGATTAGACAGGCTCATTTTAAAAGAAACCTTCATTTAAAGAAATACGGAGAGTGCTATTGATGATCTCTTTCTAAAAATGCCAATTGCCAGCTGTCTCTGAATTAACAAAATGAAAGTGAAGCTCATGTCAAATATCATGCATGCTAAACTATAATTTTCTATTTAATTACTCTCCACAATGTTGGGTACACAGCTACACCTTGCTACGCTAGATAAACATTTTATTAAACTGAACTCACCGAATCAGCCAGGTGTCTATTTTTTTAGATTTTGGCAGCCTACACAATGGGTTCAGCATAGGGTACCTTCAACAAGAACACATACTAATGTCATGTGCAAAAAATAAAAGTAATCATTACAATGAAAACAGTACGCTATGTAAATGTTTTACGTGTGTATAACTTTAAAAATGAAATAGAAACACAAACAATTTTGTAGAACCACAAACAATTTTGTATGTAGTTTGCCTGATTTTGCCACTGTCTGTTGTGTGTTGCTGTTCAGCTTCCTACACAAATAATGTACTAGGAAACCTTTTATTCAGTCTCCTAGGCAGTCATTAGGAGGAATTCAAATGGCCATCACATAGCCAACGTGTTTGCTGAGTAAATAAGGGTTCTTCTGTGCAGATAATCAGTGTGAGGCTTAAATGTATACACAGGCAATATTCAAACCTAGGGCATGTACAACAATAGCAATCACTATATAGTACCTGCTCTATATAAGCATTGTCATCCTTTCCTCCTAGCCACACACTTTTAACCAGACAAGAGCGTGTTGACCAAGCTTCTTCCCGAGGAGCTCAGCATCTTGACGGATGTGCAGCTTCTAAACTTGAGGGCTGCTGGCTGGAAAAATGTGAATGACATTTGTGTGTAAAATGTGTATAAAATATAGGGCTCCCTGTACTACATATCTATTTTTCAATAGTACAAAAAAGCTTAAGCCCAAGTACAAAGCGAGAATAATGTTCAACATTCCCATTACTACCCAATGTCATTAATACTTGACGTTAAAACAGTATATTTTCGATGGATACTCCTTTTATTTATTTTTTTATTCTGTGATTCTTTTACTTACATCTGTCTTACATTTCTACCTTTGTATATATTTCATGAAAAGTTTTACCAATTACCATTTCATGCTCCCTGTTGCACCTCTGGAAATGTAATGTCTTATCTGTAATAGACTTTGCTTAACAAATTAAGTATGTCACACCTCATCACCAAACTGCTTTGCATACCTATATCTGAATCCGCTGGGTAACGTCTGTCTGCATATAGGATTTAGTTAAATCAAAATGGTACAAATTCATATCTCTAAGAAATGTTTATAAAATTCTGCTTTAATTAACTATTATACTATTTACTTAATAAAGGAGCACGATGCTGAGTGGATTGGGTACAAAACTGTAGTTAGAAGCCACTACACCTGTCCACGGTGGAATAGCAAATTTAGGCTACTTATTTGAGTTTCTTGCCAGTCTCTTTTCCTAACCTGACGATTGCATTACCATATACAAAACTCATCAACTCAATACCATATTATAGACAGGTTGAAGACGTATCTCTAAAAACCTAAGTTGGATGGAGACTGTGCAATTCCAACTAGAAAAAAATCAGAGCTTTCACAAGGCTTTTCTTATTTCCAACAGCAGAAAGGCAGGGAAAACAGAAAATAGAATGCTCTGCAGGGGAGGGCTCATTTAATAAAACATGTTGTTTTGATCTTTATGGGCAGAGCACATTGTCTGTGATGGTAGACAACTATAGTCACAGCTGGAGGTTGAAGAATGAGCCCTAAATCTTTGCAATGATAAAAGCTATGCTCTTTGAAAAAGAATGGTTCCTTTTGTGCAAGTATGGCAAGGACACAATACCTGTGATTGTTCTATAATGGGACAACCAGAGAAAGTGTTAGGTAATGACAGTATCTTTTTTTAGAGAATGCAAATTAACTAAGCATTTTTCATTCTGTACTTTCAATGCAAATGCTTCTATAGACATTACATTATTTGCATGTGTCTTACCACTTGTTTTGCAGCAGCTGCACTGTTTGTCAGTTTTCTGCATCCCCAGCCTTCCCTAAGTCCAATGCATGCATCATTTGCGTATGATTCTTTGCATTCCTGGCATACTGTGCAGCTGGGGGGAAAAATTGAGTGTATGTCATGAACAGATGAGTTTCTGGTCGTCATCCTGTTCTACTATTAGTTAATAGTCCTGTTTAGGCGTTTGTAGTTCTAGGCACAAGTTACAGGAGCCTTAGTGTGCTACCTGCTACATTATGCAGCATTATGTTGTCTAGATAGACTTCCCGGACAATGACCCTGGATGAACCTTGATTCTGTTGCCTGTTTTCCTCCTTCCCTGAACTGAAATTGTCCTTAACCCTGATTATCTTATTCCACGTGCCCTGACTTTGGACTGTCTTGCCCTGATTTTTGCCACAAAATCAGCTCAGACCTCCACCTGTCTGCCTCCACACCTTCTACTAAGATCCAGCTTGTCCTGTACTCACTAGCCGACTGTCCGTTCACTGAAACCATCTTGATCCTGCTTGCTTGGTGGGAAAAGCCCGGGAGTCGCAACCTGGCGACCTCCCTGCAGAAAAGTATCCTGGTGACCACTAAGGTTACCAGCCCATCACCTCTTGCAGGGAGCTCTGGCACAAACTAGGCATCACTTAGACTCTGCACCACAGGTAATCCTGTTCCACCAGCCAGAGAGCTTAGCCCTAACAATGTGGCTTGTCAGCAGTCTGCATTATAATTTCATACCAAAGCAGGTATATAGAAGAGGGGTTGCAATCCAATTAAATGATGAAATTAGGAGCTACAGCTGAGCCAATTTGGCCATTGAGCATGAATGGCAAATGGTACGTTCAGTCAGAGACATTTAACCAAGTTGGTAGTCAGGAGAAACAAAGTAGGAATATGGGAAGGAAACCTCTAAAATAACAACAAATTCTGCATTGCCTTACAGATGTTTTAGATCAGGTTGTTATACATCAGAGATTTCCCACACAAATAATGTACAATAATGTCTAACACACAATTTACGTTTAGCACAGCTGGAGTTAAAACAGAAAAACATAACCAAATATTATACTGGTTATATACACATTTAATAGAACTAAAAAGTAGACCATATTCATTTTTACAGCAGAAGTAAAACTCAAGACTTGCTTAACTATCATTGGTACATCAAATATTCTCCAGAATTGTTTCTTCTGTCAAAACTAAGATGCCCATAAAACTTAAAAATCAAACACTGACTGGCAACAAACTCAATGCATCATAATTCACAAAAGTAAAGCATGTAAGTATTGGTACTTGTCCTAAACAGGTAAGAAATGGTAAAGAACAAAGGAAGTGAAAAAGAACAAACAAAGGAAATAAAAAAAGAACAATCCTGGTAACTTTGTTAAAGGTTATCAAACAAAAGAACAGAAAATCCCGGGACTTTCAGGCCAAATGTCTTTCAATTTCATCTTACAAAACAAGTTTTGGTAAAGAGATAATGATATATAATATATATGTACAACCCTGTGTTTGTTCAAATGTGTAGTCTGCTTTATCTGGGTCACCGCGTGATCGGTTTATCCACATGGATCTCTCCTGGATTTTCACAATGCTTTTTTTTTCCGGAAGAGATGACATTCATAGGGCTCAACCTTTCATGTCCTGTTGAATTCAGGGCTTGATTGATAGAAAGCACAGATGTCTTCCATAGATCAATGCACAATTTCAGCTTAATATGAGTAATCTGCTGAGAGTGTCTTAAACTGATAGTCACTGATTATTGTGGTTATTGGGAACAGTGGTTTAGATAATGTGAAGTTAACATTTGATTATTCCACACTATTCTGGCAGCTATATAATAAAATAGATTTCCAGCCCCCAGCTTTTTGTGATAGTTTGTATTGCTTGGTGTTATTACTTGGTGCAAACTAAACTTCAAGAAGATAAGACCACACGTGCTTCCAATTAAGTATTCCCTACATAGTATAAATGCAGTGTAGCTACATGAACCTGTCTTTGTATTGGATTCCTGTAATCTCCAGTAGAGAATGACTCTAAAGACTGGCAATGTGAGCCAGTCAAGTCCCAACTCAATGAGGTGATGTTTTACTGAAGCTGGTGATGTTATATTGTTCATTCAGCAAACAGCAAAACTTATCTGTGCTTCCCAGTTGTTTTTATCTATCACCTATCTTTGCTCTGAGATTGAGATTTTCTCTCTACACTGCCTTGTATTATAACTAGCAATCATAAACATGCTATTGTGCTTTGCTTTTAAATCCTTCCACCCAACCTACTTTTCTGACAGTGTACCTAAACTCAGAGTTTTCACTATACATAAAAGGATAGACAACCCATTTATTTAAAGAAAAAATTTTGATTGCCTAGGCAATCAAGAATGAATGGGAGAGCAGAGCCTCCCGTGATACCTACGTCACGCATCCCGGGCCCTTGGCTGCTCCTTATGTGGATGGCCAAGATGCTCAGGCATGTGCAGAAGGAGTCCTTTAATCAATAGAAAAAAAATAGTCTCTATCTACGTCACCAGATTTCGCACCTGCATAGTGCGATATCGGATGACGTAGGAAGAAGAACTTGGAAGAAGAGAAGGTGTCAGCGCCTGGTGCTGTGCCGTGCCAAAGACAGATACCAGGACAGCACAGGACGCAATGGAAGAAACCTCCCCACACATAGACTTATCTGTGCGATTGAAGATAAGGGTGATTTTTTTGTTTTGGGTTTACTTCCGCTTTATTATACAAATTCACCCCTTGCCACTCTATGTGTTCCTTCTATGATCTGCTAATGACTTTCTCACTTACAACCTCTTACCATGGATGACTTCAAAACCTCTCTACAGCTACCTACACTCTCTGAAATTCCCTTTCTCATCCTATTAGGCTTGCTCCTAACTTCAGTATATTAAAAAAAAAAAAAAAAAAAAGCCTTTAAAACCTACTTTTTAAAAGTTGCCTGCCCATCTTCATCTGACCCCATTACTAGTTAGCCACCATTCTATACCCCCACCTATTGTACACTGCTCTCCCATACTTCTTAGATTGTAAGTAGGGAGGAGCTAACTGATTTTGCGAACCCATCAGAAGTTCCAGGAAATCAGTACAGGAGGATTTCCAGGGCTGCATTCATTCATGCAGCCCTGGGAATCCTGTGTGCGATCCCGGCACTAGAGGTTAAATGGGGACAAGTCTCCCAATTCAAAACCTCTAGTACTCTTATGTCTTTTAATGGCAGTAATTGATTGCCAATTGATTGAGAATATTTGAGGGAATGTCAGATTCACTGTTTTAAAAATAGAGCCTCAAGTATTGTGATCTTTGAAGAAAATGATTACCTGTTTTGTGAATTTTAATTTTAAAGGCAAATCAAACTATTTTTAATATTTTTCATACAATCATATGAAAGATAATACCTCAGGTAAACATCTTATAGTGTATAATGTGTAACTATTTATTTATTATATAGATACTAGATTTTTATTATTTCCACTATCTTACTGCTGATTAAAAACAAAAGATTCTGTACAGAAATGAATGGTAGCTAACAACCTTGTGAGCAATGCTTGCCCAAAGAAAAGTTTGGAAAAAGAAACTCTTAAAATAATATTTCTTTGGCATAATAGGACAACAAATTTAATTAAGTTTGTTATCTTTAATTACAATAAGATGGCAATTAAAAGACATTTTGTTCACACAAGATAATATTGCACTTGGATATTGCAGCTGACATATCCTATTGATCTATAGAAAGGAGGAATTTTATTTAAAGATTTACATAAATGTGCTAATATAGGTATTAATAATAATATACTACTGTGACTTTTTTAAATATATACACAAGGTTACTATGCAAACCAAGCCATCAAGGACATATGCCATATATGTAGAAGGCATTACATTCATTCTTGAATGTGCAAACATGTCTATTCAGACAGTATTAGAAAAATCCATGTGTATCTTTCGAGTATAAAACTGTTTTTATTTAATGTCAAGGTCACATTCTGTCTTTTATGGATTTGCACAAAAACATAGAAAAAGCACACTATTTGAAAAAAAAAAAACTTGGTAATAAGCATTTCTGCAAGCACACAATGCTGCTAAAAAACCCTAAAAACTAAATACAAAATACTTTACAAAGAAACAATAGGCAAATGTAAACTCTGCTTTTACTAAAATATTCAAAAAGCACAAGCCCTTATAAGAATAATAACAATGAACTTACTGGATATAATAGGAGCAAAGCATGCTTTTGGTATATACGGTACCTGACACATGATCATTTTATATTTATCATATATATATATATATATATATATATATATATATATATTATGTTGATGTCAATTTATCCTCCCAGTCTAAGCTATGGAGAGCAGCTTTTCAAAAATGTGTTTTGTTAAGTTTAGGGCTCTATATATAAAACAGGGAATTTTAAAAATTCCTTCAAACATTCCTTGGTCGGAATTAATTACTACTATTAAAACACATTGACCTGGAATATTCACACAAGGGAATGCTTAAGAGAATATCTGATGCCCTGTTTTTTTTTTTTTTTAAATAGAGCCCTTATTGTTTTATCTTTCATGTTTGAGCTTCTCAATTACAACTTACAACCTGTGGCCAACCTTCTAACAAATCCTTTGTCTCATTCCTTGGCGCCATGTTCACCTCTCCATGACAGTTCCACCTTGGACCATATACAGTCTTGTTAAAAAAAAAGTACGCCCTTTACCAATTCTAAATTTTGAATATCAGGACATAATAATAATGAATAATGAATAATACATGACACATTACACCTGCATTTAAAGAAAAACTCAAAATGCAGAAGCAGTGTGTGAAAAATTAAATACACCCTTATCACTTCTATTGGAATGTAGCAGCCAGGTGCTGCTATTGTAATGTACTTAATTGATTGATCATCAGCAAGTGTGAACTTTTCTATAAAGGCAGAAGGTTTGGCAGTTTGCTGGTCTGGAGCATTCAAGTGTGTGCAAATACAATGCCAAGGGGAAAAGGCATCAGTAACATCTTCGAGAAACCATTATTCTCATCCATCAATCTGGGAAGGGTAATAAGGACATTTCCAACCAATTTGAAGTCCACCATTCGACCATTCTACAGTGAAAACAATTTATTACAAATAAAAAACATTTAGGACAGTTGTCAATCTTCCCAGGATTGAACACTCCAGCAAATTTTAGAATCTGCTAAGAAGCTGAGTTTAGAATAGTAGTTTGTTGTTGTTTTAGTACAGTTATCCTTTAACCATCCGGGCGGTTAGCCCGACCCTGGTTCGGGGTAAGTAAACTTGCTACAATCGTTTACACCGAACCAAGGTTGGGGTAGCTAAAAGTATACACATGCGTAACAGTGCAATCCAATTGTCATACAACATTGTCAGATTACAACTGAAAAAAAATACTTAACCTGTCCCCGCAGCTCCTCCGGACACGTCTTCTCTGTTCAGTCTTCTCCCAGCGTGTGCAGTGATTATCTCCGGGGTTTCCCGGTGACGTTGCTGCAAGTGTTGGTGCGGGCGGGAGGCGGGGCGGGAAATTTAAATCATTTTTCATTGAACTCAATACAAAAAAGCTGTATTGAGTCCAAGAGTCCAATACAAAGAAATCTTTATATAATATATATATATAATTGTATTATATATATATATTATTTAAGCTGCTATACAGTTACATTACATTATGCACTATTTTTTTTTTAAAGATTTTTTTTTTATGTTTTATAAAAAAAATTTTTAATATTAAATTTTTAAAATTTTGGAATATTTCGGCGAGTTATGCAGTAATTTGGTGGATTATAAGTAATTATTGAGTAATTCAGTGAATTAAAGCCCACAATCTAAAATAAATTTCCATGAAAAACATTTTTACCTGGAAGTATGGAAGTTCGGAAAGAACACCCGTCATTCGCGTACGCGTCCCTCGGCGATTCCTGATGATGTCAGTGCACGCTACGGGGGTCGTAGCGGGAAATTCAAATATTTTGTATTAGATTCAATACAAAGTCCTGTACCCAATCCAAAATAATACAAAATATATTGATGTGGTTTTGTCTATAGGTATGTGACCGACTCTGTTTTAAAATTTACCACACTAGGGAGGTGTTTTAGAAAAATATATTACTATACAGTAAGCTGAATTATTGCATTTTCAGTATTTTTATGTATTCTTGTTTAAGCTGATTTTTGTGTTTTTTATTTAATTTTAGTAAAAGTATATATATTTTTTTTTTACATGATTGTGTGTTTCAAACTTTTTTATATTCATGATATCTACTAGACCCTTGTTTGGACATATTTCTGTAAGTTACAGGTCTACAATTAAAAAAAAAAATTTCATGAAAAACAGTGTACCGCTTTTGGTACAGAAATCTAGACATCAGTGAAATGCCCAGGAGGTTAAAGTGGAAATTTCAGCAAAAAATTATAATAATAATAAAAACATAACACTTACCTTTACAGGTGCAAAGCTGTTGAAGCCTTGAAAACCAAGTCTAGTAGGTTGCGTGAAGTACCGGCTAACTTCTTTTTTACGATGTGAACTTGTCAGTGGGGATGGTCTTCCTACTTCTTCTTCTAGGTTCTTCTTTCATTTTACAGCGTGTCTTTCTGAAATTGTTAAAAAAAAATTGTTTTCATTACATGAAAGGTTTAGCTACCATTTTATATGATGTAAAAAATGTGGTGATCCGCTTTAAGGTTTCTCTACCATCCAAGTTTAGTTTACATAACTCCCAGCAAATATAACTTTTTTATCAATTAAATAACAGCACGCAGCATGGCATTTTTTAAGATAAACTCCTTGATTCATTTTAGGGCAATAAAAGACCAGCAGCAATGATTTTAGCTGAGTGGCTTGTAGTTGGCAAGGATTAGGAGATTCTTTGTCTTTATACATCTTTGTCACTGCAGGGAGGAAACTAGTTCTGAAATCATATGCTGCATTTAGTTGTCTGTTCAATATCAGAATTTCATTTAGGTTCAGTTGATTTGAGACACCTCACTCTCTGCTGGGAAGGACTGGGCTTTTCGTATAAATGAGTAATTTTCAGCTTCAAGAAGCACTCATCCCTTTGGGGAACAAAGCATTCTCATCTCAGCGGCCTTTTATTTTATTTACTTTCTCAAATAGCCTATGTGAACAAGCAGTGACTTCATATATATTAATATACCGATATTATTATAGAGATGGTATGGACAGTGGTATGGACTACGTCAGTATTAGCTTGGTACTGATAGTGTTATGATAGGAGAAAAAGAGCAAACACAGTAGTTAACATTTAAAACAATTACATGGTACATACAAAATGATCTAATGATTGGAAATTCTAATTGGATTGGAAAATAAAAAATATAGTGTTTTCTGGCTTACTTTGATTTTTCTTTTCTTAACACATCTTACTTTCTTTCTACATTTCAGCTTAACTATTTTATTTTTGTTTTAATTCACCTGCTAATTTTTAATTTTCTTTGCACCTAAGATTAATTGTGTAATTCACAGGGGAGAGAAGAAAAAAGTTATGTAAGAACTCCTATGTATAGCAGTTAGTTGATCTAGAATACGACTACATGTAGCCCATTCTTTCAGAATTGGTGATCCTTTAATTCTTTCATGATCAGAGGTTATTTAAAGTACAACTACATTTTACTTAAAAAAGTGACCCATCTTCTAGGAGAGACTAGTGGTATGGTCTCATTCAAGTGGAGGTTTTTGTAAGAAGTGCAGCGTAAAGTTGTAATTGGCTGTTTTGGTAATTACATTGTTATGATTAGGCATTTTTTTCTTTTTTTTCAATTACATTGTTATGATTAGGCATTCATTTTTTTCTTGGGGGCACTTTCAGTTAAAGATTTGTCTCAAAATTATATTTCAGATCAATACAGCACACACACTGGGTCTGCTGTTGGTGCTCCCCAATGATGAAATCAGAAATGCTAACGTGATTAGGTCAACACCACTCTGAGTGTTATTATTGTTTTTGCTCAGGTGGGTCCTTGACACTCTGCACCCTGTCCTTCGGCACTCTAAAATGACATCGGGTGCTTTTCAACCTGGAAGACATTGCTTAAAATGGTGGTGAGGTTGTAACATGCTCACCGCTTCCTTAAACCCCTGAACCGGTTTCTTGGTTAAACTCTGAACTGGTTCCACCCCACCCATGGCCACCCAAAATGGAATGGGGCTAGCAGTGAACAGTTCAGTACTGTCTACTAAAAAAATATTCAGCAAGGAAGATGACCAAGCAACTGGTAAGGTGCCAGCTAGTGGGAACCAAAAACGGACATCAGTTCTTGTTGCCAGTCTGAATATAACCTAGGGAAATTTGGCAAAAGAAGCATTATTGAAGGCACTGGCACAAGAGGAGGTACAGTAGCCAGAGCTGCTTCCTTATTTTACTCTCTTGGGGCATTAAACATATCCACATCTGGGCTATTAAGACATTTACTTTGATCTAGTTGGGCTCCTATTTGCTTGTACCTTAATGAAATGCCATGAGTAAGGACATAATTCTGAGTCAGTTGCAAGTTGAAAGTTGAAAGTTGGTTAACATACTTATAGTCTGGGTTTAAAGATCCCACATCACCATGCTGTTTTTTCAATGTCCACTCAGCAGGAATGGTAAATAGGAAGAATAGAGAAGAAGAAGAATGACTTCAGCAATGGGTATTATTATTTATTACGGTAAGTACCATTACTGTATTGTCTAATGGACAGGAAGAAAAGAGAAATTTCCCCAATGGTATGCAGACAAAATAGAAAAGATTGGGGTATAATTTTTTTTTTTACCAAGCGGTCTCCTGAGTGAGTAGCAAGATAATCTTCCAAAATAAAAGTTGTTTTCAGCCTGCCTGTATATTTAATGTTTGTACTGGACACCATAATATATCACAATTGGGGCTAAATCCCTTTGGTACAAAAATAAAGACTAAATGATGTGATTATTTTTCTCCTTAAGCTAAAAGATAAAAAGTTTGGCAAAACATACATATTTACGTCAAAAGTTTATTTTGCACAGAATGTTTGACCCCTGGCTACTAAGTCATAATTGTCCTCCATTAATTCCTGTCGGTTTATTTACAAAAAATGTTTTCCAAGAAATTCTGTTTTCACAGGGCTAATGATACATTGTGGCACTATAAAATATTATAAATTATGAATCTGCAGTAGGACAATTATGTAAGCAGAGGATCCATCTTCCTAATGGAAAATATCTATTCAGAAATATTTCCGTAGGCTTCTTATTCGTTGTAGTAGTTGTGTTTACACAAACTTGGGGACAAAATGCATTGCAGAATTATGAGTATTTTACAAATGCAATGGCAACTTTTTAAAAGTATGGCCTAAAGTTAAAGCCTTTCTGCAATAAGGTGCAAGTATGTACCATGGAGCCAACCCACAACCCATAGGTGGGATGGAAAAGGAGCTGTATTGGCCTACTGGTAAAACAAAGAATAAAGTAAGAAAAAAAAGTAAGTAAGTACATGTTCTTTACATTCCCCTTGACATTTAAAGCTTGTAGCTCAAGGGAATTTTTGCAGATCTTGGGAGTTCAGCTTTGAACAATAATATAAAGATGCACTCTAACTCCATCAGTTCTCTGCTGTAATAAAGTATAATTGTTGCAGTATTGTTCTATATGATTTTAACCTTTAGCTTCTCAGTAATTAACAAGTTTGTGATTAACAATAATCCATTATGTATTTTCTATGAATTCCTTTAAAAAGAAAAACTCATAAAATAGTCCAGATTTTGGTGTTAATAGCATGCCTATTTTATAGCTTGATCTGTTTCACACTGGAATACTCCAGGTTATGTTTGTTTGCAAAGCTTCAGAAAGCAAAGTCAATTATGTTTTCAAATAGAGGACCATCTGCACTGCAGCATTAACCGCGTTCTACCAGAGATTGATCACCTGTGTCCATGACTTCCATTCTGTTTACAAGATATTAATGTTATACTTCTCTTCCAAACAATACTAACAAGTATCCCATTATCCACAGTCTAATTACATTGGTTCATGAAGAATTGCACTGTTTTTCTAAAGAATCTGGCTAATGTTTTACTGCTCAGAATATTGTATTGTTTTTATAAGTATAATGTTCTAATTTTGTTCAAAAAGACTCTAGTCAAAGAAAACAAATCTCTGCTCTGTGACTTTTTAACACTTGTTTACAGGTTCTTTTTAACATACCATTTGCAAAAAAAAGTTACTGTCCTATTTATTATGATATATTAGGTTTTAAAGCTATAGCTGGAAAATTTTTGGTACAAATTTCCTGACACTAGAAATTCAGTCTGACCCTAACCCCCATTACACTAACCTAACTTGTAATCTAATAGCAACTCTTGCTGTCGCTCTAACCCTAACACCAACCTTTCCTGTAACCTTTAGTGTAACAAGACCTTTCCCTGCAAGCTAACATTCACCCTAAAACTCACCCTACCTTCAAAGACCCTGGAACTGTAAATCAAGCTGCTACAATGTTTTGAGTTACCCAGCCTAGTAATCACAATACCTTGATGAAAGGGGGAAGCTCATCAAATGCTCACCAGGAAGTGCTCTATAATGTAGACCTCACCGTTACCCTCACCCCCCCCCCCCCCCGCCATCCCTATCTACGCGATCAGGTAAGAAAACTACTTCCTCCTCTTTTGTGACCTCTAAGTTTGCCCTTCCTCCTGTCCAACCTTGTTATGTGATTCTTCCTATTTTTTTTCTTTTTTTGTTGGCCCATTCTATTTAAATAGTCTACTTTTCCGCCTATAACTGAATCAACTAAATTGTATTCCAGCATCTGGAAAGGTCTGATATATTAAGAAGCTGAGCCTAGAAATGGAGCTGCATTTAAAAGTTAGACAAGGAACATGCTGATGAAAAAGAGACAGCAGAGTGAACAAGCACTTGGCCTTCTGGCTGCTCTTTCACCATCCAATTGGTAGAAATGGAGACAGGACACAACTTTATTTCTAACTGTAAGTAGTGTAATCCTCCTTGCTGTTCTGTGTAATTGGGTTGTGTAAATTTTAGGTTTGTATTAATAGAAATACATATACTTTGGCAGGTAAAATAGCTTTCTTATATGTATTTCATCTTTACATATAGCGGTTTGCCTGAAGTGCAGCTTTTAGCTACGGCTCCATTAGCCGTTCCTTGGTGCTGGTAATAGCAGGGCCAGTAAAAAAAGATTACATCTTTATAATGAGATTTTGGTTTCACCTTAAGTTAGCCAATAAACTTTTCATGCATTACTTATTTTTATGCTGTGCATCGGGCCAGCTTCCAAATGCTTTCAAGGTTAAATTCTAACCAAAGAAAGCACCTGCCAGGACACAGCAGAAAATACCATTTTTCATTCTTAGGCTCTTGATGTATTCTGTGAGTGAGATACATAATAGTTTGGATACAATCTTGGAAACAAAAAGCAAATGTCTGATTGAATCAGAAAGACATTCTATTTACACAAAACCGTGAAACAGTTTGATTCTTTTAAGGCATTCTGCAATTTGGCAAAGCCTAGTGGTCACTTCTGGCCTCAGACAAACATTTTGAATAGCAGACACGTAATTTGGAAGAGAAATGAGATTGAAAGAAGGAAAAATGAGCTCTGTAAGAGGTCTGATGGAGTATTATTTAAAAAAAATAATATTGATTTAGACTTATTTTTTCCAGGTTATCAGTAAAGAATTAGGACTTGATTTATTAAGAGGACACATTTTCAGCAGTAAAACCGGGTGATCCAGGAAATGTGGAATGGATTTCTTCAGTCATTTGCTATTTGCTAGCAAAAGTTTTGAATCCTGTACCAGATCCATTTCAGGTTTACTGGATCATCTAGCTTCACTAAAGAAAGTGTATCTTCTCCAACCTTGGAGAGCTTTATTAAATCAAACCCTTAGTGTCCAACACTATGGACCTGATTTATTAAAGCTCTCCAAGACTAGGGAGGATACAATTTCATAAGTAAAGCTTGGTGATCCAGCAAACCTGCTTTATTAAATCAGGCCCTATGAGTGCAAAACAATTTAAGTTGGGTTTAATATTTATCAATAAAGCTATGTTTTCTTTGTATTTGAACTTTAAAAGTTGCACCTGTTGTTAATCCTTTTTAAAGCCGTTGTGATGTTTTAGGTTAAATAGCATTTTAATTAACCATTTTACCTGAAAGGGATATTTTATTTGCAAGAGAAGCTTGGTGGGCTTGAGACTTCTTGTAACTGTCACATGGTCAATCAAAGAGAACATTGTGTCATATTTCCTGAGTTTGTTACAGTTGTAGTTATTGCTCACATCTGTTGTGCATCTTGGATGTGATGGCTACTTCTAGGGTAGCTTTTCTTATCAATGCTCCAATGCCCTCTTTCTGAAATAAAAAGCTTGAGGAACTGCCTTTTGCCAGCTAAAGCAGTAATTGCTCGAAGGGAGCATAACTGACCACTCTGGAGTATAGGCGCATGTACGTTATGTATATGGAGACCCTGGTTGGCATCCTATTGCAACCACCAGACACCAGTACTGTGAGTTGCTTGAGACAAAAAGTTTCTGACTCGGATCAAATTCAGATAGTCTGGTTGATAAATTATATTTGATTCTAAACTCTAAATCAGAATTCATAATTTTTTAATGAGCCATATGAATCTTGTTAATGCCCGGTATAATATGGTTCAGCCAAATTTGAGCCAATCTACAGTATGTGTGCCATGCCATCACAAGCCCTGAGGAGATCGATGTGTTGGCATATCAAATGAAATAAAAAAGGCATTGGGAAATTTTGGGATTTTAGAATTTTTTGAATTTTGGATTGGGAATGGATAGGAATGCTTAAAGCAGAGATTCTCTTATGCTTTTTAGTTTTTAGTTAACAGGCTAAGTTCCTACAATTGGTCAACATCTAATGCCCGATGTTAAAAGTGCTCCACCTCCCCATGTAGATACATGGTTTTCTATGTACTGCAACAATGTTGTGAAATGTAGTCTGGTACATGGCCACACATTATTGGTAGTTAAATTCAGAAATGATGGTAAATTACAATTAGTGTAGTGTGCAAACGTTACATTTGGCTCAAAAACAGACATTCTGTTTACCCTTTTTCCTGATTGCTTTTAGAAATTGTCTATTTTAATTTTGGGTTTTGTTGGGCTTTCACAATAACACGGTATTATGACGAGCACTTTCCCACATTTGTGTGGAGAATAATAAAAAGACAATAGAAAAAAATAAGTAATAAATTATATTTTAATCTTGATGTGCTGCCATCTCTGTTGCTCACCTTTTATACTGTTTATGTTTTCCAGTACTACTTTTGATACCTTAATCTTTTTAATCACATTTTTCTCCTCTAATGAATGCATATTTGCAGGGATTTGTCATCAATATATTTTACTTTACAAGCAAATCTTTTTATATACCAGATGGTTTGTCTTAATTAATTATGATTGGAGTGACATATTCAAACTAAAAAAATATGGAGATGGTACAGTAATTAAGTCTGTTCATATTTTTCTCTTTTTATCTAATAGATTTTCTGAATTCTTTTGTTGTATTATTTCCAAATAATTTGTTATATCTCTTTAGGAAATAAGAAAACTTGGAGAGCAATCTATGACACAATCTCCGACACTGACGAGCAGCCATTGCAAGAATAAAGCAAGTTCAGTACTTAGTAATGTTATATATTATTGTCAGGAATTTTTTGTTATTGTGAAGCTACAACATCAACAGTATGATTTGGCCATATGACATTAAGCTTTTCAGCTATTCAATTTAGAATGTAAAGAAAGGGATATTTGTGGTATGTCAGAGCATTCCAGCTTATATTGAATTCCAATAATACAACATGGATCAAAACTACTACTTGTTGTAAAAAATCTAACCCCTAGCTAGATGATGTTTTATTTTCACTGTGTATCAAAATCAACTATGTTGTTTTTTGTTTGTTTATTTCTTTTTACTGTTTTTACCTGTTTTGGTTTATTTTTGCATCTTGTTACTGTTAATCTCCTTCAGCTTTGTTTAGCTTCCACTCTACATGTCCTTGCTCTAGCACTGCTGTTGATTGTTCTAGATTGGTATCCTCATAGTGGCAATGGGGAATCTTACCTGCACTACAAACCAGGCCTGTCGTTGGGAGGGTGGTGTTTATGTACTGGGTCCTGATCAAAAGAGCTTGACTTTTGCAATGCTGGAAATTTTAGACATGGGTAGGAGGCCACAAAATTTATTTTGTATGGGGCCCAGAAATTACTGATGGCGGCCCTGCTACAAACACAAATCTTCACTAGAGGTCCATGTGAAAGGGTGGCAAATGCAGAACCACAACTGGGAGGAATGTGTCACCCTATATAGGAAGTATTTTTTCCACTCATGGGCCACTGGTTTCTCCAGAAAAGGGACCTTAAACTTTATTGTAGAAAATCACTTTCAGCTGGTAAGAAATGCAATTGTATCACGTAGTGAATCTGAAATCTGAACAAAATTCTCTGGTGATGATTTGTCAGGTCTATGTCTTTCAATGCAGTGATTTATTCTGCACCAAATATCTTTGGTTATTATCAAATTCTCTTTTTTTGATAGACTCAAATAAATGTTCAACTACTATTGCTATGAATTTTATAAAAATTTCCATGTAGAATCGGTAACAACTGTCATCAATAAATATTACTGAATCTAAAAAATGGGTATAATGCAAATCCAACTGGGAATTTTTAATATTATACAGAAAAAAATTACATGTTGAGTATCTAAGTTGTAATATCTTTTACATACATAAGCATGAAAATATGAATTAGAATTTCTTAAATGGTGTCTAGACAATCCCACTAGGATTTACACTATAACTAGTTTGTGACAGGGATGCTGACACCTCTAAGCACGCATATTTGACAAATTCCTACTATTATTCAACAATCTTAAATAATTTCTAAAACCTGAAAAATGAAATGTGTTACACACAGTATTAGTGTTCAGTCTTAAAGCATCTTAAAGGGTGAGTCCATGCAAAAATTGTGGTAAAATCTTGTAGGCAAATTCAGACTGCGCCTTGGGAATTCCAGTGAGATGTTTTTATATTTCCTAAAATTTCCTGAACCCTTTTCTGAGAGTTTTTTCTATCTGAAAATGTTCTTGCACATCCTGTTATAATATAACTGATTCATAATAAATGAAAAACACAGTAGCAACACCGGTACCTCACTAAAATGGTGGCAGTAGATGTGAAGTATTCAGCAGAAACATCTACATAAGAGATTTAATATTTGTGAGGTAAGAAGTCTGACATGACAAATTTAAAGATAAGATTTTAAAGGAACCAGGGTGCAAACAAATATATAAAAGGTAATTTTATATTAAACAAAATTAAAAACCATTAATACATGTTTCATGGTTATGCACCAGACAAAAAATTTATACCAGAAAGTTCCTCTTAATTTGAATGTATATTCCCCAAAGTAGATGCTAAGAATGTCTCAAAGGGGGCTTGAACCAATGAATTTAAAGTGTCTATACATACTACGCGTTTCGCAGAACCAGTGTAATTCTTCAGGAATATTGACTAAGAGGCAATACTAATTCAGAGGATAATAAATAGCCATACTGGGCTCTGTGTATAATACACTTTAGCCAGAGAGACAGTCAGCTTTAGTTACACAGCCCTCCCAGGAAGGAAAAAGATAAGAGTGGAAACTAAGATTAAAATAGTTCAATTAAATCAGGTGTACTTACAAGGAGTGAAGACAGGAACTGAAGGTAAGAGGTTTATTATTTGTTGGGTATTTTGGCCTTCATCCAGTATTTTTAATTGCACCCCAGTTCACAAAGCCAAAGCACCTACATTGCAGAGCATCACAATGTACAACAAATTATGGCTTTTATTGCACATTGAGGTGCTCAAGCAGCCCAATATTTATGAACAAATCCCTTTAGGAAATGCAGGTTATGAACAACATAACACACCTTAACACACACACATTAATCCACTACACAGATCTAAATAGGCTCTGAAAGTTCTAAGTTTTACTGTTCAAAGGCAAAGAAAGCTATGTTGTTCATTAATTGTGTTACAGCTAACTCTTAAGGATACACTTTTTCCTTTCCCTTTTGACAATTTGGTTATTTATCCGTCGCTAGTGTCTTACAGTGGCAAGGATGACAAAAAGTGTATTACTGAGAAGAAAATATTTTGGAACATACTTTTGTGACTCCATATTTCAGCAGTAAAAAAAAAAAAAGAACATAGGAATATATTCATTGATGTCCAAGTTTGAAAAACAGAAATTGAAATGTTATTTAGTCTTTTGAAGGTTTCAGAAAGTTGAAAAAAAAAATATATTTTCCTTTCATTACTCTCAATGGGGAAGAAAAAGCAAAGTCGTGTGTGTTGCCTTTGGAGTTTCAAGCTTTTAGGTTTCTGACAGTATAATGGTGACAATGACCTTTCTCACTGAAGGTCAACGCTAATCTTTTACCATGCAGCGAATAATGATTCATTATCAAGATGATTAGGTTGTAAAGGCTAATTATTCAAGCTGAAGATAACATTTGGTTAAATAAATTCATTTTAAAGCCTAGTATGGGAAAAAAGAGACAAGTTGGGTTTGGTGATGAATGTTTGCATCTATGTAGAAATCAAGGAGCTACACTTGATCTATTTCTTTTGTGTCACCCCAATCATCACATAAATTTAAAGCCACAAGAAGAACTTCATATAGGTAAAGCCTACCTGAATTCAGAGAAATATTTATGCAGTCTGAAAAGGAATGTACTACCGATCTCAATTTTCATATCTTTACTTTCCTGTAATAGCAGATACACAGGTTGTCTAAAGTGTCTATGCAGTCCAATAAACACTGAAGTTAAAACCTTCGCAAGACATTTTAGTTTGAGGACATTGGTAGACCCCTCAAGTAAAAATTGCTACCAGTAAAAAAGTAAGTTAGCTGATAATCTTAGTTTATCCCCCTCTGCTGGGATCCAGGGCATCTTAAAGAATCACTACCCTTCTGACAATTGTCTTGGAGAACAATGTATAGGCCAAGCCCTGTGAGAAAAAACCTAAGTCCAGTTCATGAATGTATTCTTGTGAGATCTGGAATGCTTTACAATAATCTGTGAAGGAAAGAGCATGAGGTCCCACTCATCTAAGTGCTATGGACAGATATCAAGGGGTAAAAAGTATCTATACTCAAATATAAACCAATTTGAATATACACTGAGGCACGTATTTTTACCTAAAATACAGGCAAATGCTTTGTGTTGAGTACAAACAGTAGGCACAAGATCCAGTCATCTCTGCTGACATTCAAAAAGTTTAGAAGTTTTAGAATGCCAACTAAATTAATGTGAATAAATATATCTATTGTATGTTATTTTTAAAACATTTATCTAAAAAGGGAAAACAATATGTGTAAAGTCTGTTTATCTCTCCCTTCTTTTTACAGGTTACAGTACTTTGTACTTTGGGGTTGATTATGATTAGTCACTTGCTTTTATATGACTGTGTGCATTATTCTTTGCCACAAGAAAACGGCACTGTGCCATGTAAAATGTGTAACAAACTCATATTTCTGATGGCAAGCGTTTGTTACAAATTTTACATGAAGACACAGTGCCATCTACTGATGTGGCTCGAGTATAAACCAATATTATTTTCTAATTCTAGTATATCAAGTATCTTTTTCAGTATATACAGTAATCCTATTCTTTACAGGTACTTTTTCAATGACTGACAAGCTGTGATCTTTTCAGGGGGGTTGAGGACAGGCTTAAAAATGTGGCTTTGTATTTTAATTACAATGTTTAATTTAAAGCAAAAAAAAAATCATTTGCATAACTAAATAAGAATAATACTAAACAATTTAACAAATTTATTGTTAGTTTTCTTACAATTTAAAATCTGTGGCTTTCAATAAAATAGCACTTGATCATTTTGCCACTAATGTCATCCTTCATTGTCAACCCGGAACTTGCTGTCCCGATGGAGACTCCAAGTAGGCATTTCAATGCCCAATGACATGCCAACTAACCAGACAAAGAACCAGTCTCTAAACATATGACAGCTGGTGGCAGGGAGTGGTACTGAACTGCACATTGCTTCTCTCATTTATTTTTGGGGATGCCATGGGAAGAAGCGTCTCTCTCTAGGCAGTGGTTCACTGAGCACTGCAACGTCATGGCCAGTGTGGACTTAGCCTTAGGAAACCTACTTTGAGAAATGTCATGCAGCTATTCTCAGTACATGCATGTAGACAGAAAGTAGCTTCAAAAAAGGTTTCTGAATCAGCAGTGGGATAATACAAAGGGTGGCAGACAACATGGCATTCAGTTAGGAATTCAGCAAAAATCAGCCACAAATTATAACATTCAGCAGCACAGGACCATAAAGAGTTACAAATGTGTAACAGAACTGTAAAAAGTTGTATTTCTCATTTTCTCTTATTGGAAATGTTTTTAAAAAAAAGTTCTAAGGAGAATTAAGGAACAGTCTGTTGTCCCCCTTTAAAGCAAGGTGCCATAGGTCTGTGGTGCCTTTCCACAGATCCAGGTTTGTATACAATTAAATGTCACAAAATATAACCGCACAGATATTTCTAGTATAGATGGAATGCAAACTGAATCTATGACGTTAGTATCATGGGACCTGCTATTGCTCATCTGTTTTAATAGGTAAATGGTCTTGGGATGTCATCCCAACTTTAGTAATATCGTAAAGGTAGAATTTTTTAGGCATCAATGGATGCATACTCGTTCTGGGTCAGAACTAAATAACACAGACAACACAGGAAGAGGGCAATAAATCTTAAGCCCGTGTCTTTAAAACAAGCCAACATTCACAAAAGCACATTCCAAAGGCAGAAGTTGCAGAGGTCAGGTAGGATGCCACAGAAGTGGACAACCTAAAAAAAAATTGATTTACAATGGTATCCTAAACAAAACTGGGCATTTCACCCATGCAGGAGTTTTACTGTAATGGTAGTTTGGAATTTTCCCCAAAGTTCAACATTAAGAAAAGGCTGCTGAAGCAATTCTAAATCAAGACAGACATTGTGATCCCTTCTTTTCTGATATTTTGGCAATTAGGGGTTAATCATGATGTTCTTCTTTACAATAACCTAGTAAGGTCTTTATTGCTCTCCATGCCCCTTAAGGGAGACGTATTTAAAAATATTAGTGTTTTGAATCTTTAATTCTGGAAAAAAAACTCATCAGCTAGCTATAAATATGTAAAATATGGTGCCCAATACCTAATATAATCCAACCCCCCTAATTTAAGCCTAGGCAGCCCCTTGGTCTTTAGGGTTACGCCGGTGTTATCATGACCATTCTAATCATCCAATCGTGCAGGTACATGCCATAGCATTGTAAATGTGTGCACTAATTAGAAAAGTTAAGGGACAGCTGTCTTCATGTGACTGCAGATTTAATCACCTTTCAAATGTATCAAAGCTAAACTAAAGTAAAATTCAAAACAAAAATAATATTATTATTTAAAAAGGTATTATTAAAAGTACCTAAACTTGACTCTTACAATTTCCTATACATCAGTCCTCAAACTATAGGATGAGGGGTATGGATAGCAGCCAATCAGGTGTTCTGCATGCATATATTTGGACATGTTGATAGGAGGAGGAGTGAGCAGAGCCATAACTTTATCAGTTTTCCACTTTTCTATTTCTATCATGTTATAAGTTGGGGGGGGGGGGGGTGAGGGTAAAAGAAAGGACTGGATCGCCTAAAATGAAGGGGGAATGTTCAGCAATACAAATACTTTGGCAGGTAAAACATTTCTTTTATACAGTATGTGTTTAACCCATTTTTTAAGCTTTTGCCTTGAGCTTAGATTTAACAGTGTAAGAACAGTGACCTATAAAAGCAAACAGAACACTAAAATGTAATTCTGAATTATCAGCAGCACAATAACCGACCTGAGAGCAATTGTCATCTTCTTTGAGCCGAGTCTTACCTGCCAGCATAGATCATAATACACTGGCCTTCCAAACAATCTGTGTATCTAATTCAGAATAAGGCCTCATGGTGACTTTCAGTTTTGTACCTTACAATTCTGTATCACAGACACCCACTTGAAAATGCCAGACCTCCTCAAAAGATAACAATGTGTAGGTATCAAGCTGAAGCTACAATACTCAAGTATAAACAGAAAAGATCTTGAAATAAAATGATCTTATAACACCATTTTTTATTCTTTTTTGTGCTGTCTTGACATTCCCAGAGATAGAGTAGGAAACGCACTGATGCTGTAACAATGGCGGTGAAGACATCTAGTGAACTTTGATTTATGATTGGTGACAGTAAGGTCCTCCCCTACAACTCTGAAAAGACAATCTTTAAAACATGAAAAGCTTTTCGGAAATACAAAGTCACAATTGTGCATTATTCCGATCTCATTTTAAACTGGAGTTTAGGATATATCGCAAAGGATAATGAAATGAAAAGCCATTGTAACATAGCATTGTGAAGTATATCATATGTGAAGTGACTGTGCAAAGCTCTGTCTACCGTGATTGAACTACAAGAATGTTAGCAGCGTTAAAATGACTTGTTCGGCCAATGTACGTAAAGAACTACGACAATGAGCTGGAGAAAAGAACATCGGTTCATTTAAAGGGAAAATACAAATGGTAAAATTTTACTAGTGAAGATTTTGGATATATTTGTAACACATTGGCCATTTCACATTCATATTAAAGGTGATAACAATACACTAAGGAATATTTTTATTTCTGTGCAAATGGACATTTTTCTTTAATTTGTTTATCACAGGTGTATGTAACATTTTTTCAAAGGGTAGCATTCTCAAATCAGGATGTCATGAGTATGCCAGCTTCCCCTGGGATTTCCGGGACTGAATTACCACTTGGCAAAAGATGGTGGTGCCAATGGAACTGGGACAATGGAATGCATTTTAAAAATTGTGATCAGGCAGGTAAGGTAATTTTATTTAAGAAGGGTCAAAGTAATTTTTTAAGTGGTTCTTTACTGCAGTAAGCCACAGATGGATGGCACTATCATCAAACATCAGTAACATTTGTAGATTATGTACCAATGGAATGGAAATTACAGGTGTAATATTTCAAGGAGGTGCAAGACCTCTTACTCAGGTAGCATTGACAATTAATGCTGGGAATTCTTTTCATTTTATCATTGCACAGCTGAATACATAAGTCAACTGATCATATGTCTAAAGTTGCCCATGCATTCTGAAATTCACAATCTGAATTTTGTAGTGAAAGAAGCTTCATAAATAACATCAAATTGAATGCATTGGGACTGATTTATTAAAGCTCTCCAAAACTGAAGAAGATTATTATTACACAGTATTTATATAGCGCCATCATTATACGCAGTACTGTACAAAGTCCAATAGTCATGTCACTAAATGTCCCGCAAAGGAGCTCATAATCTAATGNCCCTGCCATAGTCATATAAGGAGAAGCCAATAAACCTTACTGCATGTTTTTGGGATGTGGGAGGAAACTAATGCAGACACAGGGAGAACCTCCAAACTATAGTGTCCTGGCCGAGATTCGAACCTGGGCAAGATTGCTACCTCTGGGCCACCATGCACATTGACTGTCATTGTAGAACTATTATATATCAAATCTGGAATGGATCTGGTCCAGGCTTGAATACATTTACTATCTAATAACTCATCCAATCTTCTCCATTCATAGAGAACTCTAATAAATAAGACCCATGGTTTAGATGTGTTCTTTGATTACATATTTTAGGCAAATCTACATTTTTCATATTTCTATTTCCTTATGTTCTGAAACCACTTGCTATGGCTAATACATTTGTATAAGCTAAATGTACTAATACACATGTTCTTCCTTTATCTCCACAGCAAAAAATCCCATGCACTGGGTACCCTTTCAGAGACCTTTCAACAATAGCTAGGGTGCACAAAAGAATGTCATAGAGTTGTTGTATGACTGCAACCACCATGTATTATTACATTCAGTAAAGCACATATAAAACAACTTCCTTTAGACCAGCGCTGGATATGTGACGCAGCTGCACTAGCAGGAGAAATATCTCCAGGAGTTACAACATAGGTCATTATGTAACCTGCATCAAGGCCACCTTAGATAAACTTAGCCCACATTACTGATGTATAACATTTTTCATACTGGCAATGCATCTGACAGTTAAATCAGATTTCAGTGTAGAGCACGCAGGGCATCACACACAACATACATCAATGACTAAGTAATTGTAGAAAGAGCAAAGTGGAGAGAATGACTGCAACATGATCAAAAGAACAATGCATTCCGAAAAACACTAACAAAGAATAGTTTTATATACAAAGTGTATCAGTTTCTAAAGGGTTAAGCCATAGGATTTCCGTAGATGAAGGACATTTCTAGATATACAATATGTTCTGTTATTTTTGTTTATATTTTTATTTATCTTTAGGTATTCTTTTCATATCAGAATTCTGATTTTCATGATGTTTAATTCCAAATTAACCATTATAAGTTTATTTTTTTAACCCTTTCATGACTTCAAATTATTTAAAGTGGAATTGTACTTTATTGCCTCTTTGCTCCTCCATTGTCGACAGGTCAAAGTTGTCACTCAATACTTTATTACTATGTTCTCGGTTCCAGGTCTGATCTTCACCCACTAGATGGTCATGATGCACACAGGTGTTTTATTGTGTCCGGTCCACTAATTGCAAACCTGGCATTTTAAAGATTTAAACTGAACTGGACTGAACTCTGGGTACAAAAACTTTCATTAAAATAAATTCCTCGGTAGCCAAAAAGGATACAGTATATGCACTTTGCATGCACCAAATTTCTTTACAAAGTCACATATTGCCTCGTAAAAGTGGCAGTAAAGTTATCACTGTGCTGTACAAAGCTTGGCAAAAAGCTAAGCTATGAGAGGGGGCTTATGCAGAAAACTATAGGATGGGGTCAGATACAATACCATCACCCTGTACATGGGAAGAGAGAGTACCTGTAACCGGTCTTGGTGCACACTGGATTACTACAAAATGAAGAATTGTACAAAGCTCACTGTGATTCACCATAATCACGTTTTTTAGTAAAATCCCAGACAACATTTAGCAGTACTCAAACACAATAATATTGGTATATTAATGATATTTCTATAAATTAACATGATATTCTTTCTAAAAAAGAACATAAAATAGTGTTCTCTGAATACAGAGCACGGTGCCTGAAAATGTAACTTTACAGCATGTAGATGGAATCATCAGGGACATTTTTGAGCAATGAGGTCCTGAGCAAATATGAAGGTAGGGAATTTCAGCTCCCGGTGCCCCTGCTGTTCTGTCAGTTGGTGCCATGGAGAAGCTGAAGGTCTTGGGCTATTGCCTTGTTTGCCATACCCTAAAACTGGCCTTGATGGAAATGTAGCTGGGGGGGAGTTTGTGCACCTTATGGATTAGAAGTAATAAGAAATCAGAAAACTTTTTTATTTTAGTTTTTTGGGCAACATCTCAGGTCTTGAGTACCATTTCCCATTGCTAAATCAGGGGATTACCCCTCCTTTGCCTATCCTAGACAGATGAATTTTTAGACAGAAAATAGAAATGTGGCTGGTTTGCTACACCAAATCAGCCTGCAACATACACACCAGAACAGTAAAGAGTAATGTAGTTCTATTTTACATGTACAAGTAGCTGGGTGAACTTTATTCTCCTTTTAATTATTTCAGGAATCCCCAAGAAAAGAACACTGGTATCTCCAGAACAGAAGAATGCAGACAACTGTTCTGAAGTTTACAGAAATCCCTCCAATATGAGCAAGAGAAATTTCTTTTTCAAAGCTAAAGGTTCTTCTATATGAAGCAGGCACACATATTGCTTCTCTCGCTCTCTTTCTCAACCATATCTTGAGATTTAATACTCATCAATATGTCTGAAATATTTAACGTCTCATCATTCTGTTTCCGTAAAATGACATAACATGTAGTGATATTTTCTTCTCTTCGGGAATAAGTGGATCCATTGATTAAACTGTCCCACAATGCTCCAACAAATGAACATTTAATGAACAACATTTGACAGTTCACATGTTTGTGTCAGTTATCCCTTTTATTACAAAAAAGTCAGCAGTTATTTACAGCAATAGTATTTGAATTGCAGAAGGAAATATATAAAATGAACATGAAAGAGTCAGTGAGGTCTTTGTCATAACTTCCCAATTCATGATTTTATTTCGAGTTTGACAAATGATGGTAAGTGAAAGCAAGCAATGAAAAGTCAGAGTAGGTTAGGATCAGTGGTGGTATACTAGTGGAATATATATAAAATTTACAGTTGTACATTTTAATATTAAAAAACAGCCCTTAAGCTCCGGTTAGTGACTTTGCCTGGGCTAAAATGAAGTCATCAGTCCGCTGCAGGTAGAAGGAAGCTTTTTCTCTGTCAGTTCTTTATCAGTGGTCAGACTGCAAGATTGTAATTTAGTAAGTCACATAGGTAAGGCTGCAACAGAATCTAATTTGTTATCTCTGGTCAAGCATCTCAGTATGGGTGACTCTGGATGATGCCTGATCAAAGCTGACTCTTTCTTTATGGAACTAAAGCAAGGTCAGTACTGTGATCTCTGTGAGAGGTAATAAACACCTGTAAGTTTTATGCATACAAATTACCTAGGGTGGCATGGTGGCTTAGAAGTCTTAATAACATTGGGTCCTAGGTTAGAATGGCCCAGACAGTATCTGCATGAAGTTTACATGATCCCTGCATGTTCACATTAGATGACTATGGACTTTGAAAAAGTGCTAATATGTTGGTACTTTATAAATACAAGTTAATATTTAATAATTACATATCATATGATCACTTATTAGTAACCCCTCTTTTTAGGGTGGCCTAGCAATTTAAAATATAATTCCCCAACAACTGTATGAGCACCTGTCTGGATGGATATAAATTTACCGGAGTGTTTAGGTATGCCCATACTCTATATCAGCCATTCTCAACCAAGGATCCATGGAACCCTAGGAGTCCTCCAGAAGTTGCCAGGGGTTCTTTAATCTGTGGCTGTTTGGCTTGCCAGAAAGTAATACCTGCAAAGTTCCAGAGCCAACACCATTTGGCAGAGCCATCTGCAACCAATTACCTATTAGCTGTCTGTAATTATAGCAATTAGATCACTAATGAATGGGGTTCATTCAGCAGTCAATTCAAATGGCATTTTTCTCATTGGTTATAACAAGGGTTCCCCAACACATGAAAATGATTTTAAGGGTTCTCCAGGCATAAAAAACGTTAGGAAAGGCTTTAAATAGTTTTAAAGGCTAAATAAAATCCTATCAGATTGTAAACATGGATGTATCTGTACATGGGATGTGTCACTTTCAGTTACCAAGATACCCAGCAATCCCTACTTCCCCCCTGCATGCTGGGAATAAATAAACTCTCATGTGCCCATGCGGGAGTTATGTCATCCCAGCATGGACAATCAAGATGGCCAGATATAGTGTACAGCAAAAGGAGAAAACAATGGTGGTGTTCTCCAAGGAGTGGGCGCAGGTGAGTACAGCGGATTCCACTTTAAATGTTTAACTATAAACTTGGCTGAAAATGCATTTTGCTACACAACTATCTAGTCTAGAATGATCTGTGCTCTTTAAATACTATAGTTTCTTTTACTTGTTGCAGATTATTTTGGGAGAGAAGTTCAAGAATCACAACCACAGGCTGTCTTGTCTGAGCTGAATACAGCTCCATACAATGCATCTATGCATATTTCATTATGACGGTCTTGTTACATGAAATTTCTCTAGGTGAAGCATCAATTCAGCATAACTGTATTGGCTTGGACTGCTGCATTACCCTATTATTTACTGCAAAGGAACATAAGCCAATCCGCCGGCTATAAAAATCTCCCGCAGAAGGCTGTCGTAATGCAAATGAAGGTTTCAAAATTTAATGATATAAGGTGCAAGTTCTATGTCCATTAATCATTAGTGATAATGAATGTATTACCACTAGCATTAAGATCCCCCTTAAAAGAATGTATATAAATTATATAGAATGTATGGTAATTTAAAGCTTTTGATCCAGAAAAGACAAAAATATAACAATGTTAAAAGAATACATTATGCAAGACTGTACCATTCACTTTTATTATAAATAATTCACTTGTAATGCTTTAATATTTTTTCAAGATATCTAGGATATTATTTTTAAATCTGCTTTATGTGTGCTAAAATGAACTGAAAATTTGTTTTGTCCAGAAGATTCAAAATAGGAGTAAAATTACTGAGCTTAAGTGCCTTCCAATTAGAGCTTTGACCGATAATATTATAATTGTCAACAATGCGAACAGAATATTTGTCAGCAC
>NC_092866.1:16125763-16127491 GCF_032062135.1 Pyxicephalus adspersus | reverse complement strand
TATATATATATATATATATATATATATATATATATATATATATATATATATTGTACTTGAGTAACTACAACTTGATTCATTGTAGCTTAGCATAACTTGGTCACTGTCCCACCCCACTCTCATAATGATGAAGGTTCAAAAAACTAATGGAATCTTTGCCCTGCTTTTACTGTCAGCAAGATTCAAGTCCTACACTTACTTATTGAGCTTTAATTGTCTTTAACATATCCAGGATTGTATTGCTGCTAGGCCAGTTGAGTAGGCTTTTGAAAATGCAGAAACTGTCACCCCTCCTTTTTTCCCCCAGGGTGAGGAAGGGGTTAATACTTAGGACTTGAAGAGTCAAACAGCCCCCCTGAAAAGCCCCACTGACAAACTCTGTACTGTGACTAATAAAAAGACACTGAAAGCAGGCGTCAAATAAGTGTTTGTTCCTTTATATTTAATTTATATTAACTTATGTTGGGTGAAATTGCCCAAAACAGTTGGCAACTGGCATTTTTTAAAGGAGGCAGTAAAAGGAGCCACCATTTTCCCCCATGACAGTTGTACCTACAAGTACAGCTACAAATATAGGGTTGTGTTCTGCATTGAATCCTGCAGATGGTGCAAGAATGCTCCTAGTCAAATGAAGTTCCTAATTGTTTATTTATTATGATACATATTGAATTGATTGCTAAATATACTCATCATTTTTAGCCATGCTCTAACCATTTTTTCTGTCTCTGTGTTTGTGTTCTCTTTTCTTGAGTTATATTGCTTTAGTTGTCTAGCCAGTCCTATTAATATTTGACCACTGAGTTGATGCGTATCCTCCATGGTGCTAACATTAGTCCACCGTTTATATATAGCTTTCAGACAGAACATCCAGACCAGAGAGGTCACGTTTCAAAAACATTCATGGATCAATTCACTGAAGGCTTTTACTATATTGATTTTTATTGCAATTGTAAACCAATAGTGATGTTATGTCTTTGAAAATGATTAGAAATCATTCAATGGAGCTATAAACAAAAAAGTGACATTTGTATCATTACTAGCCTGATATAATGGAAATGCAGTTTTTACTAAATGATTGATATTTGTGAAATATTTGTATAACATACATATAACATACATATTTGTGTAACATACATAATTGTTAATTTTACTATTACAGCCTTTCTACTATTTGAATAAAGCATTCCCATATTCGTACACAGGTTTACTGCGCTGGGTGTCTCCTTTTAGAGTGTAAGCTTGCAATTTGTTCAGGATATACAGTATAAGGACAAATCAAAATTTCAGTGTTTCTTAAGGCAACACTGGGACCAGGGGCAGACATATAGAGGTGTGTGATAAAGCTGCACAAGGGCCCCAGGCCCTCCGTAGCCAACAAGGCCCCTTCTGCCCTCTTCGTAGATGTTTGACCTCTAGGAGGATCTCTTGCATGGCAACACTGACAGAGGGACCAGGAGGTGTAGCCTGTGACACTTGAGCAGAGTAGGACATCTAAATAGTGAGAATAAAAATGACAGTTCTCTCAATTCTTTATACTAATGAAGGTTTTCTATTTGTGGTTGTGTTTCTGTGTGACTTGATAGGTGGGGGCAGTGGGAGGAGAATATATGAGGAGGGTATGTCACTGGGGGTCTGTATTGAAGTCTGTCATTATGGGTCTGTACTGAGGTCTACCTTGGGCTGTGTACTACAGTATGCATTGGGGGCCTTTAATGCAAATAAGTACTG